>NW_007727745.1:324728-357058 GCF_000696425.1 Galeopterus variegatus | reverse complement strand
CGGGCAGCCGGCGGCCGGCCCGCCCTCGTCCCCCTCGGGCGCCGGCACGTTGAGGTCGCACAGGCTCACTGAGAGGCGCGCCTCGTCCGCCTCGCGCCGCAGCGACGGCCGCCGCAGGGCGGTGAAGGAGCGCGGCCGCAGGCAGTCCGGGAACACCAGCTCGCTGTCTGCGGCGGGAGGGGCGAGACAGACAGGCGACCGTCACCACCAGGCCTCCCGGCGGCAGGAGGGGAGGGGGCCGGTCCCCTGCATGCCACCCCTCACCGATGTCTAAAGTATGAACCATCAATACACTTGCCGAATGCTTAACGGCATAGAAAATGCTTATGTCATAAATTAACGAGCAAAGTCAGCAAACAGGGTTGGGCAGGACATCTAAGTGTTTAACCAAAGTAATAAGGCTGGAAGGACATCTAAGTCTAAACTATATAATGGCTTCTAAATGCTTGGGAGCTCATGAGTGCTTTCTTTGTACATATGTGTTTTCCTTATTTCTACAGTAAGTGTGTATTTTTAACCCTGGGGCCATTACCTCTTTATCCCCAGCACCTAAAACAGCGCTGAGCGCTTAGTAGGCAAAGAGTAAATATTTGTCCAATGCACTGATGACATCCTAACACTCTGGGAGGCCAGCAGGGAACCCCCCCCCCAACACTCCTTTGCTTAAATTGTCTTGAGGTTACCATTGGCACATAAGGACATTGAGGCTGACAGAAGTTAAGTAAATTTACCCGAGACTTCCTTTTGAAAATGACTTAACGGGAAATCAAACCCTTTCTCTTTTTAATCATACAAGCGATACAAACTGTACTTGTATTTTGTGGAAAATACAGTTCAGCAAAAACAAAAAATAATCGCCTGTCAGCCCACCACCCAGAGAAAAGCACTTTTAATATTTGGATGTATGTGGAAATCAAACCCTTTCTCTTTTTAATCATACAAGCGATACAAACTGTACTTGTATTTTGTGGAAAATACAGTTCAGCAAAATAAAAAATAATCGCCTGTCAGCCCACCACCCAGAGAAAAGCACTTTTAATATTTGGATGTATGACCTTTTAGCCTTGTAAAATGTATTTCTGGTTACTTTTTTAAGTTGAGTCATGCTATATAAATACCAGTAGTTTTTAACCTTTTGTGGGGAGTAAATCACTTTGAAAATGTAATGATAACTTTGACCTATCTCTCCAGAAAAATGTACATTCTCACTGAGTTCTGTGGATAATTTCAGACCATCTGTGAACTGCATGAAGCCATCCATGGCCAGGGACTCCAGGCTAAGAACCTTCTGTGCAGATTTCCTTTCTCACAACTCACTTTTCACTTCTATATCCTAAGAACCTCCCCATGCCAATAACTGTTTTCAACACCATATTTTAATGGCTGTTATGTCCTGCTTTATGAAGTCCTGTAACTTATAATAAAAGTAATCTCCATGTGCCAGGAATTACTCGGATGTTTCATCCTTAAAGCAGCCCATGGAAGTGTTCCCATTTTACAGATAAAGCACAGAGAGGTTATGTGACAGCCACCACGTGGTAGATCCAGGATTGAAGCAAGATCTATTCAACTCACAATACACCATTCTTCATTTCCGGGCCCTCCTTATTTGTTAAACCCCTTCTCTGGGAGTCAATGTCCCCAAATTTGGCTGGTGCCACTGTGAGCCACACCATGGACCAATCCCTTCTGGGAGCCTTCTCTCTAAGCCTCTCCAAGGGAGAATCTGTGCTTTCTCTTTAGGAGCTGGGTAAGGATGGCTGGGATGCTCGGGGGAATGGCCTGGCAGGGACAGCAGAGGCCAGAATTCAGCTCCAGCTGAATTTAAAGCCAGTCTCTAAAACCTCCCTGGTTTTGTTCTCGCCCCTCCCTGCCCCTTCCAGGAACTGTGTTGTCTGGGCCCCAACAAGGTTTGGGTGCTGTGCCCTCCCCCAAGTCTCCTGCTGCTCTGGAGAAGCCTCTTGGGGCCTTGCTGGTTGGGGTTTCCCAGCACTGAGTTGGCGAGGAGGAGGGAGCCGACCGGAAAATGTGATTATTCCAGGGAATTGACTCTGTGACAGCAATGGTGCAGAGAGGCTGGGGGCTGCAGAGAGGCAGAGGCGGGGAGGGCGTGCACAGGAGGGGGAGGTGTAGAAGACAGTGGTGGAGAGTTGGGGAAGGCCTGTAGCTGGCCTGGACTGTGGGGACAGTCCCTGTTCCCCCACCCCTCAGAGATTCCTGGCAGTGGTCCTTAGGGACTCCAGAGGGCTAGAGATAGAGAGAGGAAGGGACAGAAACAGCAGGGAGAAGAGAAATCAAGTCACTCAGAGGTGCGGAGCCAGAGCCTACAGGAACAAGGCTGTCATGGGGCCCATATGCATATGGACCCCCACACTCCCCACCCCACCCCCTCAGGACAATCAGCCCAGAGCCCGTGGAGCTGGGCAGACCCTCAGAACAGATTTTTGAATGGGGCTGGGTGTAAGTTATCCTGATCTCTCTGCCCCTCAGGAGTCCGCTTCTATTTGACTAAGCCCATTACCAGGTGCTCACTAACTCCCCTGCAACCTGTTCCATTGTTTAGCTAATCTGTCTTTAAGAAGGTGCTTCCTTCTCTCAAACTGAAATCCACCTCCTATATCTAACCCACTACTTCCTGGGCTGCCTATCACACTGAAGACCGCTCCTCAGGGAATACTGAAGAGCCCCCACACAGCTTCCCACCTCTTAGACAATGAACAGCACAGACTCAGTACTACAGATGTGCCTCGACCAGCTCAAGGCACAGTGTGGCCATCACCTCACTTGATATGTACACTATACTTCTGATAATGCAATCTAAGAGTACTCTGGGTTTTTTAAGTAACCAAAATCCATACACTAGTAGGCAGAATAGAAGCAGAGTTAAATGCAACGAATTTGAAGTCATCAGCCTGTGTTCAAATCCTGGCTCTGCCATTTCCTGTATGACAAGGCTGTATGACCTTGGACAAGTAGTCTTCAGCAGTGAAATCAGCACCTACCGACTTATATAAAATCTGTATTTTGAAGTCCCCCTAGATAGGATGCTGTGAAGATGAAATGGAATAAGGTCCATTGGGCACCTGGTAGAGTACCTGGCACATAACAATCAGGTTAATATGAGCCATTGTCATTATCGTTTATATGCCATGTGGTTCAAAAGGATGTGTATGGGCTTTGAGGTGATCCAGGCCTGGGTTGTTTTTGTTGTTTTGTTGGCAGCTGGCCAGTACAGGGACTGAACCTTGCACCTTGGTGTTATCAGCACCACGCTCTAACCAATTGAGCTAACTGGCCAGCCCCAGGCCTGGGTTTAAACATCCGATCCAGCACTTGGCTGGTGGCCTTTGGACAAGCAACCTTCTTCCCAGGCTCAAATGGCTCACCTAGAGAACAGGGGTAACAGTACCTGCCTTGTGATGCTGTTGCAAGGATCAGAGGTAGAGTGGGAAGCCCCCGGAACCTAGAAAGTACCTGATAACTTCAGATATTAGAATTTGCTCAGGGCGAGTTTGTTAACCAAAGTCAGGTCCACCTAACCATCAACTTTCTGAACCTTAATACAGGACTTCACATCAGTCATGATGGACACCCAGGAAATATTCATTGAATGAAATCACTGACTAAAGACCAGGAAGAAGCAGCTAAAAAGTAAATTACAGGAAAGAGAAGAGAAGGAAGAAGAGAAGGAAATTACATGGAGGATGGAGAGAGAGGAGAAGGGGATAGGAAAATGGCCCCTTTGGCCTTGCTTGGAATATTGCTGGAGTTGGGAAGGGAGGCACAGGAGCTGCTGGGAAGCAGCTAAAAACAGAACAGATCCCTGAGGTCGGTGCCCAGGCCAAATATGTCTTCTCTCTCCCTTCCCCTCCACCCCTCGGGGTCAGGAGCAGCTGCAGGCAGACAGCAAGCTCCAAAATAACCATCCCATCAGCGGGCCCAGCTGCAGCAAGGCCCTGAAATAGATGAAACTCGAGATGGAGAAGCTGGTCAGAGCACCCTCTACAGAAGGTTCGACAAAGGTCACAGAGGAGTGAGCCAGCATCAAGTTGGAGGTCAGGGCAGTGTCCAGGCCCTTCACATAGGAGAACACCCTGGGACCAACCTAAGCCCAAGACTGCACCCTGGGTATGGCTTAGAAAAATCAGATGGAGGGCCAGGCTGGTGGCGCACTGCTACAGTGCGCCGCTTGGGAGCGCAGCGGCGCTCCCGCCGAGGGTTTGGATCCCACATACAGACCGGCTGCTCACTGGCTGAGCGAGGTGCGGGCGCAACACCGAGGGTTGCGATCCGTTGCCGGTCACGAAAAAAGACAAAAAGGAAAAAAAAGAAAAATCAGATGGACAAGCTGTAACCCCAAGCAGTGGGGTGGCCCCCTAGTGGAAGCAACGAGTTATGTCATCGGTGCCAGAGACACACAGCTGCACACTTTGGCAGATGGACAAGCTGTAACCCCAAGCAGTGGGGTGACCCCCTAGTGGAAGCAACGAGTTATGTCATCGGTGCCAGAGACACACAGCTGCACACTTTGGAGTGCTTATGATGGACGAGGGGCGGCACATGGCTCCAAAGCCCAGGGAGAAGGTGCTAAGCTTGCTCCCCTCGCATGTCCCCTTTCAGGAAGGAACTTGTTAGTCGCAGCTCAGACACCCTGGGCCACAGCATAAATAACCAGGCCCTGCAAGGGCAGGGAGGCCTGGGCCAGGTGTCTCCTCCCCTCAGGGTGGCGCTCTGGGCACCTACTCACTGATCTGTGTGCTCAGCCCTGGGAAGGGGGTATAGGGAGAGGGAGAAGCCGGGACCTGTGCCCTGGGCTCTGGGGAGCCAGTAGTCAGTGGAAAAGTCAAGGTTTAGAGGCATGAAAATATTTAAATACAATCTAACTACAAGAAATTTAGCATCTCAGATTAGACAGGACCTTAGAGAGACTAAGGAACCCAGGAACCAGGAAATCCATTTATCCCTGCCAAGTTCTCACTCAGCCTTGGCTAGAATGACCCTGGGGACAGGAAGGTCACTGCCTACCAAAGCTACCTGTCCCTTATCTTTGAATAACTGTGACTGATAGAAAAACTCTTGTTGTATGGATTCACTCCTGGGGCCTCCTGGGAGCCTTCTCTTCTTCAGGATAAATATCCCCTTTAGGATACAGATCTCCATCTGAAGCTGAGGTCTCCTTCCTGTTTCAGAGCGGGGTGGGGAAGGCATCTTGGAAGAAACAGGATTTGACCCGGGCTGAAGGACAGACAGAGGCAAGAGGCACGTGGGGTGGGAACACGTAGCAAAGGCCAGGAGAACGGTCTGGGCAAGGTCAGCAAGGAGAGAGCAGAGGAGAGGGGAGAAGGGCCAGGCTGGGTGGGGCCCCAGGGCTCTCGCCCAGAAAGCCACCCAGTCTTGCCACATGTGCCAGCCGGTGCAGGGTAACCAAGGCCAAGCCTGGGCACTGGCTGGGGGACCTCAACGGCAGTGAGGGCCTCCTTTAAAGCAGGGCCTGCCCTTAGACCGAGAGTCTCATTTGTTTAGATTCTTACGTCCAGAGCGCTGGATAATCTTTAACCACGGGTCACCCTGCAGCTGCCCAGCCAGCTGGCGAATGTCTGCTGGCCCCTGTTTGGAAGGCGCTGCCAGCCCATCTACTGTCTCCATAAACATCCTCCTTCTGGTTCGCATCTGGCACAGGGCAGGGGAGGGCGGGCACACGGCTAGGACAGGTGAGGGGGTTCTCCACCCCTCTGGACAGCACCCTGAATCCCACACCCACCTCCACTCTCACCTTTTAAGCCCAACCATGGGAAAGCTAAGAGAAACAAACATGCTTTCTGAGGCTCATGGCAGGAAGGGCAGAATGTTCCAGAATCACTCACAGTCACAGACTCCTAGATTTATAGAATCTTCAAGCCACAGGATCTTATAGATTCTCAGAATCATCTATCTGGTCGAGTGGTTCTCAAACTTTTTTTCCTAAGCAGTGGAATCCTTTTGTTCAACAAAACCAAAAGCTCCAGTTGAAGTCTAGGAGGCGGGTGCAGAGCCCTGCCCCCCTCACCCCCCTCTGCACTTCTCACTGCCTCAGGGATGCCTCTGTGGAACCCCAGTGTTCCAAGGAACCCAACTGGAGAACCATAGATCTTGATCCAAAAAACAATTTAGATTTCATCCCGATACAGGGACTCGGTTTTAAGGCTCCCACTTTTATTTGGAGGACTGGCTTGGAGGTTTGTCTCTTCGGTGGTGGGAGTCGGGGATGGAGGGTTAGCTTAGGTATTCCTTTTTAATCTAATGACAATAGCCCTTCCCATTTGTGTAAACACACATATCTGTGAGCCTCACAGATATCTGTAATAAGTGGGGCATGGATAATTATGCCCAAATAATAGATGAGGAGGCTGAGACACAGAGAGGCTTAGAAAATGCCCAGAGCTAGTGAGTGGCCAAGTCAAGGCTTGATTCAATCAGTCTCCTGCTTCTGAAATGAGGTCTCCAGTACTTCATGGCCCCAGCTCCTCTCTACACACATGCCCCACCCTGAGCCGCGCAGGTCTCTTCCCAGTCCCCAGAACTATATCTTGGGCCAGAGATACTAGGTGGGAACATGAAATTGCCATTTCTATAAGTTAGAAACATTCCAGTACTGGCAATTATACATGGTTTAGCTTATGCATTCAGGTAGAAAACTAGAATATACCCTGAACGAAGGAACCAGACAAAGCCCTCAGGAGCCTTCAAGGAACAACAAGGCACACCGACCCCTCCCCCTTCACCAAATAAGTCATCCTGGGCACCCCACTGCCCCCCTTCCTTGCACCAGCACTGCTGGGGCCCTGGTGACCTATCTGTGTCCAGTATGAGGGCCTTGAGCCGTCATAAGCTCTGTCCTGGAAGACACAGGAGGGCCACATCCCCCACCCTTGGGGGGTATCCAGACTTAGGGAGATCAGATGGACTCACATCAAGAGAAGCTGGGAGGCAATGTAACCCAGGATTATGGATTCAAATCCCAGCTCCACCAACTACCAGCTGTGTGACCTTGGGAAAGTTATCAGACCTCTCTGAGCCTCTGTTTCCTTGTCTGCAAAATGAGTACACTAACAACTTTCTTTATATACAAAGAGGATTTATGAGGGGCTGGCCTGTGGTTCACTTGGGAGAGTGTGGTGCTGATAACACCAAAGCCACGGGTTCGGATCCCATATAGGGATAGCTGGTTGGCTCACTTGGGAGAGCGTGGTGCTGACAACACCAAGTCAAGGGTTAAGATCCCCTTACCAGTTGTCTTTAAAAAAAAAAAAGGATTTCTGCTGTCTTCTTAAAAATCAGGACAACACAATACAAGGGCACTTCAAAGAGCTCACAGAAAGATTCATATTATCTTTTAATTATATTTTTCCATGAACTTTTTGAAGCACCCTCATACATGATGCAAAATTGTTTATACCACTTAGATCTCCATATGCTTCAGATGACCAGAAGGAAGAAGGGTCGTTTTGAACAGGTGAGATCAGGGAAGGGTTCCTGGTGGAGGGGAACATTAGGTGTGAGGCCCTGATATAATTGGCAGAATTTGGGGTGAGCAGAAAGGAAATGCTTGAAAGTATCTCTGAAGTAGAAGGAACAGCAAGATTTTTTTTTTTAAATCAAAAAGAAGTAACAATTGTCAAAGAGGAAGAAATCATGATCAGCATCCTCAACTCTTCCGTCATCCCAAGAGCTGGCTCGTGCTCCTTAAACTAATATTTGCCTCTTGGCCCCTGGCAACCACAGCAGAGGGTAAATATTGGTTTAGCCTGGGAAGCGGAAGCCTCAGATGGCAGTGTGGTCCTCAGCTGGGGATCACTCCCACTCTCACTGCTGCCAAGGTGAGGCACACCCAAGACAGGGGATCTGACCTAGAGTCTTATCTCCAGGGGGGCCAGGCCTCTCATGGCAGGACAGCAACACTGGCCCGCCACCCCAGACAACCTGCCCAGCAACAGCCTAGCCCTCAGAAGGCTACCCTGAGTCTCCATACATCTCTCTCCTCAGTAGGCAGGTGGGGTCTCTTACCAAGACCTGGGAACTTGTGCAGAAGGGAATGAAGCAGAATGCTATGATTCCTTGGGAGCCCCCACCTAATGCCCTTCTAACCCCTCCTGGGCTCAGTCACTACCATCTGATGTGCCCATAGGTCCGCTCGCACTGACCTTATGCCCAGATCAGCCTGGGAGATCTGAACTCCAGCCTGGCCGGTAGAATCGGGGCAGCCCCCCTCCCACACTCTCTGGACCTTGCACGTCACTGTCAATCACAATTTGACAGCACAGAAGCTGCTAGAAATCTTCTATTATCATGGCTCTGTCCTCTGTGATGCACACATATACCCACACCTGTGCACACCCCTCACCTCCACAAGCCACCCACTAACTTTCTATTTCACCTCTTCCCCTCAAAGATCTGCTCCCCTACTGACTGCTAATGCCCCACCTCTGTGCCTACGCACACCTCTCCTGCGTGGCCTACATTGCTGCTCCTCAGTCAATCCATTCTTTTCACCTCCCTTCATTCCTGACTTGAAACTCATCTCCTACAGGAAGAACTCTTGGATTGCTCCCCAGCTGCACCCCCCACAGTTGCAGAATTGGATGTAGGCCACTCACAGCAGTTCTATAATGCGTCCCCCAGTGTAAACTCTCTTCTAGGAGAGGGGCTGGGTTTTCATTCTTCTGTCTTCCCCCTTCCCATGCATAGTGCCTGGGCTGTAGTGGGCACAGAGGGATGCTGAGGAGCACCCTGTAAGTGGAGTCACAGCTCACCCGCCTTCTGCCCGGACCCACAGCTGCTCTTCTGAGTCAACATTTCTGAGAGGAGCAAAGAGACCTTGAAAAACTGAGATTGGAGCGTCTCTCTCCAAGTATTAATCACCCCATAAAACTTGTGTTTATTTAGTTGCTCACGGGTCCTTCTTCCTGGAGGTAGGAAGCTGTTATTCTTGGAGATACCAGCTAAGGCTTGGGCCAGGGTGCCCCGAGGAAAGAGGGTGATCTGCTGAACTCTAGCATAACAAGAGGAAGCCTGGAAGGCCTGAAATGGGCTTGCTGGGCCATGCGTGGGCACCAGGGTGGGCCTGGGTTATGGTCAGGGCAGGGAGGGCAGGGATGGGAGTCACAGCCTCTGCCTCCACTCTGTCCAGGGACACAGCCCACCCCTCCATGGCCTAACTTGTGCATCTACTATGTGCCAGGTCCCCCAAGAGCCTCTGGGCTGAGGAACAGATGCAGGCCAGGTGAGGTTTGGAGGGCTTTGGCCACAGGTTCTAGACAGAGGCAGGAGGAGATGGGGCCAAGCCTGGCAGGAAATCTCTAAAGATCAGACACTGGTTTGGGGGACAATCACCCCAGGAAGGACTGGCCCATCCTCAAAGCTGCCAAGACAGAGAGTGACTTTCTTTATAGGAGAGGTAGCAGCTGGAAAGGGAGACCAGGGAAAGCAAGATGAACCAGAAAGGTCTGGGTGGAGGGAGAAAAATACAGATGCAGTGAAGCGGCAGGCAAGGGAGAGAGGGAGAGGCGGGATGTGGGAAGAGAGGCAAGAGGAAGGACATTGACCCTGAAACTGTATAGGGCAGCCGGGAGTATCACAGACAGCAGGCACACCTCAGAAGATCTCTTGGATAGATCGCTCGCTCGCTCTTTTTTCTTTTTTTAACCAAAAAGAAAAAAAAATTAATTTAGGAAGAACAAAAAGAAAAGATATTTTAATCTGTTCATTGAATTTAGGGGCCATAGTCAGTGTTCCAAAATGCCCAGGGATTATGGTGATTTATGGCTATTAATTTAGGAAGAACAAAAAGAAAAGATATTTTAATCTGTTAATTGAATTTAGGGGCCATAGTCAGTGTTCCAAAATGCCCAGGGATTATGGTGATTTATGGCTGGGACAAGAATCAGCTGGGGCCTCAGCCTTATTGGGTGTGCAGAGAGGAGCCTGCTAGGAAATCCAAATGCAACTGGAAATACCACGAGCAGACCCATTTATAGTCACAGACGGGGAGGGGCCACGCCAGGTCAGGCTGCCTGGGCTCCGGCCCCAGGGTGGGGCCCTTCAGATTATTCTCCAGGCCCCTCTTGGGCCCCTGAGGGTTGGAAACCCCATGTCACCTGGCACATCCCCTTTCATTCCTCCCTGTCCTGACCCTCCTAGAACCTGTAGGCCCAGCCATGCCTCCTCCTCCAAGAAGCCTTCCTGAACTCCATCTGCCCTCACTGACCTCAGCTTCCTCTGACTTTCGGCCTCCTTTTATGTTCAAACCTGCTGGAGGGTAATGGGAAAGGCATTGCTTTTGGCATCAGAACACCACTTCAAGTCCCAGCTCTGCAACATCCTTACGTGGGCAAGCCAGGCCTTCCACGGGCCTCAGTTTTCTCCCTGCCAAATGGGGATAAAAACCACTCCCTCTGGGGCCTGCTGCTAGGGGTTAAGTGAGATAACTGGATGGAAACCATCTTGGCAGATGGAAGCGATCCTATGACCACAGCGTTCAGCGATTTACTGTCTTGTCTAGGGTTATGCCCTGATTGTGTCTGGAGTGTTTGCTTTGTCTTCCTAACTTCCCAGTGGGCTGTCAGCCTGGGGCTGCCTGTGGGCAGGGCTGGGTATACATCAGACCCCACCCACCCAACATCCCTTCTCTTCAACTAACAAGTCATCCGCCTTCCCTCCATCCAACCCACCACTCTCCCCCATCCATCCTGCAAATATTATTCAGTGTCTTTTGCAGGCCAGGCACAAGGTTCCACTCTGGAGAAGAGCCCAGCTGGGTAAAACAAGGATTCCTCCCTCAAAGTCCTCCCCGTCTTGTGGGGAAATAGACATACAACAGATCAAGGCTCAGCCTATGCCTCAGTACCGAGAGAAGCATAGGCACCATGTGCTGGGGCACAAACATGGAGAAGAGAATTCTACCTGGGAAGGCTTCAGGGAGGAGATGGCTTTTGAGCTAGGCTTTGAAATCAAAGAGAGGACTGTGAGGAAGGGCATTCTTTGCTTAGTGAAAAGCAAGAATGTTGTCCCATCTCCACCTGCCAACCCCCACCAAGACTGCAATTTTCTTCAGAGCAGAGACATACTCTGTCTTCCACCTCCATGTGATCGAGCCCTAGGCCAAGTCAGAGGATTTATGACCATTTCACAGATGAGAAGACTGAGTCTCAGAGAGACGTGGCCTGGCTGGAGCTCAGAATCTAGCTTTGGGACCCCAACGCCTTGACATGTGGGGCCCTGAGGATAGCAGAGCAGCACCAAGGCAGTCACTGGCACCCTGGGTTAAGCATTGCCCTGTCCAGGATGGGTGGAGATAACCAACACTCACTGACTACCTTCTGTGCATCAGCTGCTCCTCATAAGTCAGCTTCTGAGCCTTCAAAAGAATCCTGAGAGCATTTATTATTACCCCCATTTTACAGATGGGGAAGCTGAGGTCCCACACCCCATCCAGGATGAAGCCAGGATCCCCCCTAGGTCTGTCTCTATGGCTCAGGTGTGTAACCACGGCCCTTTCTGCCTCCAGCAGGCCGAGGCCCTGCAGGTGCACCCACTTCACAGTGGGACTGGAAAGCAGGTGATCCTCGGTCAGCCTGGGCGCCCTTCTTCAGTTGCTGAGACCCAGAAAGGCCCGGCTTCAGGCTCTTAAATGTCAGTGTGAATGTAGAAACACTTTTTATTGAGTTGAAAAACAGAAAGTTCCCAAATTATTAGTTAATAAAAACAGCCTCCTGATGGCTGGAACTCAACAAACAGAAAGCCTTCTGACAATTACTCATTTCTTTGTTTTAACTTTCACTGTCTTTTTACTCAAATAAAGGTGTTTGGAAAAGAAGAGCTTCACTGTTTCTAGGCTCTGAAGTCAGAAAGGGAAAAAAAAAGGCTTGTTGACCTCCTTCATGCATTCTTCTCTGCGGGGAGGTGGGGTGGGGATGGGAGGTGGAAGGAACAAGCATTGATCGAGCACGTATTTGATGCTCAGCACTGTGCTGGGCACTTCCTCACAGCCTCTTTAATTTAATCTTCCCGCCAACCCATTTTACAGATGAGGAAACTGAGGCTCATGCAGGCTGTGCCTGGAGACAAAGCCAGTTTGCCAATAGGATGCTGTATACCCAGAGTCTACATATACACATGCACACACTCGAGTGCCTGTGCACAAGTATAAAAAGGTGGGAGTGGGGAGGATCCTGGACTGGGACTCAGGTGACCTGGGCTCTAGTCCCACCTCAACCACCAACTCACTGTGTGAGTCTAAGAAGTCTGAGAGTCTCTGCAGCCCCTGCCAGCCCTGGCATGGGTGCTGTCTCCAGGAAGCCTGGTACCCTAGTGCTCCAGGCTGCCTCTGATGCTCCTCCTCCCCACCCCATAGGATGTCTGCCCTCTCACTCCCCTGAAAAAGCCTAACTTACACTGGGGGCCCAGGAGCAGGCAGAAGAGTTTTAGCTGGTGCCTTCTGCTCCCCACTCCCATCCCTTGTACCTGACATTCCTACAAAAAGCACTGGGGTGGGGTTGGAACCCAGCCTCCTGGGATGCTGCAGAGCCCAGGCACTAAGAGTTTGTTTTGGAGCTGGAGACACAGAACTGAAATAGGTTCTACCACTCACGGGTCACATCTCCTGGGGCCAGCAACTCAATTTCCCTGAACTGAGGTCTCCATCTCCATGGGCCCACTGATGGAGTCTGTCTCCCATGGTTGCTATAAGAACAGGCAATAATGAAGTGCCTAGCACATAGTAAGCACTCTATAAACTGGTTATGATGATTAATATTAATTACCTTCTGGGGGTGAGGGTTGTGCACTGGCTCAAAGGCACAACCTGAGGGGCTGCAGTGTCAGGGATCTCTCCCAAGCTCCACTTGGCGAAGCTGCAGGCCTGAAGGGAGGGAGCTCTCTGCAGTTCACAGGAAGGCTCCCAAAGCTGCGCCTGTGCCCCCATGTCCCTGGGGCTGCTACCAGTTGGGGAGGGGTTCCCATACCTAATGGGGCCGAGCAGTGTCAGGCCACAGAGCCTAGAGGCCAAGGGGTGGACCCTGCCTCTAAGTGGCCGGAGAGAGCAGCGGGCACTCACCAAGCAGCTGGACGCCCCGTGTGAGGCCGTAGACGTCCACCAGGGCCCAGAGCGGGTCAGCCGTGCGGACCCCGTTGAAGAAGAGCATGGCGCCTGAGTCGTTGATGCGGTAGAAGACGCGGCCCTTCTTGTCCACCCAGAAGGCGATGATGTTGCCCTCATTGGCAAACTCCTCAGGCAGTGCCTTGGCCCAGAAACCGCTCTGGGACACCAGGTCAGGGCAGGCGTACTTAGGCAGCGAGTCAGGGTGGATGCGGGACGGGTCCTTGCTCGTGAAGCCCAGCCGCAGGGCCCCGCTCCAGCAGCACTGCTTCTTGGTGATCTGGTGGCAGGGGGTCAGCCTCAGCCCAGCCTCTCCCCCTGTGTCAGTCAGACCAAGGGGAAGGGAGTGCGCCCTTCCCTGCAGACCACCCTCAGGAGACGCCCAGCAGGTGCCCCACTGCCAGCCTGCCCACCGTCCGAGCTGCTTTCCCTCCCCCAGGAGCCTTGCCGCAGCCTGGGGGAGCCCGCGGTGCCCACAGCCACTGCCTCCCCCATTCTTTCTTTGCCACACAGGAAAGGTTGAGAAAGGAGTAAGGCAGAGGGAAGGGTGGCAGAGAGAGAAAAGAGAAGGCGCAGGGTGTGGCAAGGGTGGTAACAGCTGGCAGTGACCGAGGGAGAAAGTTCAGAGGCCCTGGGGACACAGAGAGGGCGAGCGGGGAGGGAGGCCCACCTTCAGCCTGACTTGCTCGTAGATGAGGACCGGGCGGTTACTGAAGGTGATGGCATTGCAGAAGCTGGCCTGCCTCTTGACGGCCTTGTGGCTGAGGTCCATGAGGATCTGGGAGCCCTTGGTGTGTGGGTGGAAGAGCAGCGGCGTGGCTGGGAGCCCCCCACCCGGCAGCACTGGCGGGCAGTGCTTCTGCTTGTGGTGGCATCGGTGGGAGGTGACGGGGAAGGGACCCCCGATGGAGTCTGCAAAGGAACAGGCCACAGCGTCAGAGAACTTGATGGGTCCAAGAGCCGGATGAGGGTGCCGTAGGGAAGGGCAGAGGGTGGGCATAGGAAGAAACCACCCACAGCCCAGTATTCCACCATCATCGCCCCCACCCCCACTGCCTCCTTTTACCACCACCCTTCTCCAGCTACCATCCATCCTATTTCCCACTTCACTATCTACCACCATCCACTACTACCATCCATCTCTCTTCACCATCACTTCCCACCACCACATCCACCATTGCCATAAATCACTATTTACCTCTACTGTCCACACCATTCACTGTCACTACCACCGTCATTTATCTATTGATTTACTTTATTCAACAAATATTCATCAGGTATCTGCTGAACACCAAGTCCTGTCCTAGGCACTGGAGATATGACGTGAAACATACATGGATCCTGGCCTCAGGAAGCCAACAGTCTACAGAGGGAGATAGACATGGGCAGAAATCACAAGACAAAATGGCACACTAGGCACCAGAAAGACCAGCCAGCAGGTCACCTCCCAGGAAGGCCTCCTGGAGGCAGGGGAGGCATTGGAGCTGGGCTGACGAGGTTGGGCTGCAGTGGACACCTGGCCGGAGGCTGCCCCTGAAGGCCAGGAAGGTGGGTGGGACGGCCTCTACAGCATCAGTCCGAGGGCCATGTCCATCACGTCCCTCCCACAGGCCACAGGCCACCTCCCACCACCGCAGGCTCCCTCCCCACTGGGCATGGCCTTTGCCTGCAGCATGGTGGACACAGGCGGGCTCCACTTCACCCAGGATCTGCCTCAAGAACCTCCAGCCGGGGAGGCACGGAGCTTTCTTCTACAGATAGGTCTACCACATTCAAAGATGAAATGCAGTACAGGACGGGGCTTGGTTGAGGAGAAGACAGTTTACAAACATGTGCAGTTGGCATCCAGGGGGCAGGACAGGTAGAGGAAAAAAGCACTGGGCTAGGTGTTGAGTGGCTTGTATCTGTCATTACCAGGCTGTGTGACCATGGGGAAGCCACTCCCCCTCTCTGGCACTATGGGCGACTTCTACCCAGTGGCTCCAAGACAAGTGGCAGCAGAACTGGCAGCATTAACACACAGCCTCAGGGGCTGGGGGCTCAGAGAGGTGTTCACTTTGTCCCCAACATCTATGTCCAGCCATCAGGAAACAGAGCCCTGCCACCCTGGCATCTTGAGGAAAGAGAGCCGTGAAGGATGGAGAAGGAGTAGGGGAGTAGAAGGCCAGAAAATGTGACAGAGGCCTGCTGGGGTGTTTCAAACTTTGGTCCCTCTGAGGCAGGAATTTAGTAATGCAGGGAGCTGGGTCAGATCCTTCCACTCCCTAAAGTGGGAGGAGGGGCTTCCAGGAAGGACACAGAAGACAGGGAGGGAGGGGAAAGGGACAGAGGAACCCTGGAAGCCAGGGAGCCCAGACCTCTGGGCAGGCCGTGATTGCATCTCTGGGAGGAGGGGCTTCCAGGAAGGACACAGAAGACAGGGAGGGAGGGGAAGGGGACAGAGGAACCCTGGAAGCCAGGGAGCCCAGACCTCTGGGCAGGCCGTGATTGCATCTCTTTGCATTCTCGCTCCCTCTTTCCCCGGAGGGCCCCAGACACCGGTCTCCTCAGCCCGGGGCCTCCCTGGAGTAGCTTCCCACATGCGGGTCCCCTAGTGGGGATGGCATGAGAAGGAGCTCGCCCTGCTCTCAGCAAGGAGACAAGACCGAGACCGCTGAATGGTGCAAGCTGTCCAGCTGTGAGGGCTGGCATTGCTCAGGGGAGACCCAGACAGTCCAGGAAGCCTACCTGGGAGAAGCTGAGTGGCCTCTGGACATGCAGAGGAGGGGAGGTCATTCCAAGGAAGTGGACAGCTGGGGCGAAGTGCAGAGAGTGACACTGGCTACAGGTGCCCTGACTGGAAAAGATGCCCACTGAGCCAGGCCAGCCTCAGACACAGCTGACTCTTGGTTTAAAAGAACACCTGCTGGTTCTGAAAGGTGACATTACACATTGTTTAGGGGGATATTCATATGTAGAAATGAAAGGATAAAGGGGAAAAAAATACCTGCTGTGTGAATGGATAATAAATTATGGTATATCTATACAATGGAATACTACTCAGCAGTAAAGAGCAGTGAAGTGTTGATATGAATAACAACATGGATGAATTTCAAAATAATCATGCTGAGTGAAATAAGCCACATTAAAAAAAAAAAAAAAGGAATACACAATCCACGGAGCAACTACAGGGGCTCCATTTCCTTCAAAACCCCTCCTCCTTCCACTGTGTCCCACTTTTATCAAATTCTAGGAAGTGCAAGCTATCGTAATCAAAAGCAGGTAAGTGGGTGCCTGGGATGGTGGGGGAGAGAGGAGGCATGACCAAGGGGCACAAAGCAACTTTTGGGGTGGCAAACCTGTGTTCATCATGGTTGTGGTGATGATTTCATGGGTGTATACAATGTGAAAATACACCAGATTGTCCACTTTAAACACATGCAGTTTAGTGTATGTCAATTATACCTCAATAAAGCGGTGTTTTAAAACCTGTTGAGCCCAGCTGCTGATTACAGCCTGCCTTTGGGGTTCCCCCTCCCCAGCTTCCACCCAGAACCCATGGACCAACTTCAGGGTCTCAGCTCCCTTCAAAATGCTTGCCCTCCTTCCCATGCACCCCACCTGGGATCCCGGGGCCCTGGGTAAAGGTCCAGAAAACACTGGACCTTTACTGGGCAAATATGGTGGAGACACCCAGGGGTAGGAGATGAAGGACATCCCCAATGCCACCCCACAGGGAGCACCCAAGGGTGCAGATCTCCTGCCAATTCCAGTGTTGAGTGAGGGTTGGATACGGGGCAGCACAGGCCCAGCACACTGGCTGATAGCAGAACAGGTGGAGAAGGCAGGGTGGGGGTACCCTGGTCCTGGGGGCACAATGTGCTTCCAGACATGTGGCCTTCAAAAGACACACTCATGTGCGCACACATATACCCGTGAGCACATGATGGTGGAGAAGGCAGGGTGGGGGTACCCTGGTCCTGGGGGCACAATGTGCTCCCAGACATGTGGCCTTCAAAAGACACACTCATGTGCGCACACATATACCCGTGAGCACATGACAGTAACCCGGACCCTAGGAAACACAGACCCTGAGACCAGGAACCATACATTTACATAAGCACTGGGCACACATGCATGCATTCATGCACACATGGATGCACAAAACGATACACATAAAATACATGCCTGCCACACAGGGGCCATACACGTCTAATAACAGCAGCAATTTGTCAAGCACTTACATAGCTCTGAACTGGGAGTTTTACATGCATTTACGTTTCACCCTTACAGCAAACTTAGGAGGGAGGAAGGGACATTATCAACCCATTTTACTAATGACACATCTGAGCCTCGGAGAGAATAAGTGGATTGCCCAAGGTCACACAGCTGGTAGGAAAGGGATCTAGGCAAAGCCAACGATCTTACTCCAGGGCCTGAGTCATTAGCAATTAAGCGTTAACAGCCAGGAAATCATGAGTCTGGTGTGCTGAATACATTTATTTGTTTATTTTTAATTGACACATATTGATTGTACATATTTATGGGTACAGAGTTATATTCCAATACATGTATACAACACGTGATGGTCAAATTTGTCATTTCTTCGTGATGAGAGCATTTGAGCTCCTCTCTTCTGGCCATTTGAGAAGATACAACAAATTCTTGTTAATTATAGACGCCTAGCAGTACTGTAGACCAGCAGAACTTATTATTCCTATCTAGCTGTGATTTCGTATCCCTTAACCAACTTCTCCCTATCCCTGCTCCTCCTTCCCTTCCCAGCCTCTAGTAACCACAATCCTACTCTCTACTTCCATAAGATTGACTTTTCTTTTTTTAGTTCCCACATATGAGTGAGAACACGTGGTATTTATCTCTCTGTGCCTGACTTGATTTTTTTTGATACACATTAAAATATAATCATCACGTGTAATATGTGAAAAAAATGTTCATCCAGGTACCCCCTAAAATCATCTTACCTAGCACACTGGGGGATACATGGCATTCTGTTAAGTTGCCTCCCTGATACACATGTGCAAGCCATGTCCTTGGCCCTCGTACTTTGCCGGTGGGGTGCGGCATGGGGCAGCCAATGTAGAAAATGGTTTGGCAGCTTCTTATCAAATGAAACACAGCTGGCCGGGTGGCTCAGTCGGTTAGACCACGGAGTTGTATCACCAAGGTCAAGGATTTAGATCCCCATACTGGCCAGCCGCCAAAATAAAAGTAAAAAAGATAGAGGGGCTACCCAGTTAGCTCAGTTGGTAAGAGTGTGTTGTTAGAATGTGAAACACCGATCACACAACCCAGCCCTCATGCTTCTGGGCATTTACCCAAGAGAAATGAAAACACCTGCATGTAATGACCTGTACGTGAATGTATAGCAGCTTTATTCATAATAACTCAAAACTGGATACAACTCAAACGTCCTTCAACTGGAGAATGGACAAGTAAAATCTGGTACATCCACACAATGACCACTACTCTGCAATAAAAATCAACATGACTACTGGTAGCCACAACAACAGGGATGAATCTCAGAAGAAAGCTTAGTGAAAGGAGCCAGATGAAAAGACTACATGCTGCATGATTCCATCTGTACATCATTCTGGGAAAGGCAAAACTGGAGAGAAAGATGGGTGGATATCAGAGATGGGTGATATCAGAGTTGGGGGAGGGGACAAGCTCTGACTACAAAGGGGCACAAAGGAAGTTTCTATAGGGATAGAAATGTTCTGTATCTTGATGGGGTAGTTGTTACACAACGTGTACATTTGTCAAAATTCACCAAATTATATACTTCAAAAGGGTGAATTTTATTGTATATACATTATACCTCAAAAAGCAACAATAATTAACAAGCCAGCTCTTCATTAAGATGGAGGGAAGAGGGGCTGGCATTTCTGACCACCTCAGCACCCACATCACGCCACCCAGGGCAGCGCCTAACGGGAGACCCCCAAACCTGACCGGGCCTGTCGCTCTAACTCTAAGTTCCTTCCACATCTGTGAAGTGGAGCGGGGGTGCCGTTCCCTGCCCCCTCGCACGCATGGACAGGAGCGCCTCGGCAGGAGCAAAGCCCCACTCGCTGACTGGGGCCTGCAACGTCCTGAAGTGGAGCGGGGGTGCCGTTCCCTGCCCCCTCGCACACATGGACAGGAGCGCCTCGGCAGGAGCAAAGCCCCACTCGCTGACTGGGGCCTGCAACGTCCCGGGCCTGCCTTCTCCTGCCCACAGTGTGGTCTCAGGCCATCAGGACGGCCACAGAGGCAGGCCCGCCCCAGGAGCTGGTCACTGTTCCTCCTCTCTGTGCACGAGCTTGCCGTGTGGTCAACGGCCACCGAGCCATCTCTGTAAAGAGTACTTGAAAACCCCTCTGGTCTGCTGGGCACCCCCTGCCCATGGACTGTGGTTTCCTGTCACTTAGTGAACTTCTGACCACACCCTCCCATGCTCCCAGGCTACTGGAGGCTTTGAGCACTCCACTGCCATCTGCCAATCCCACCTCAGAAATACTCATAAACATCCCTGGGTACTGTCCCCTCCTGTCCACCCTGCTGCCATGGCCCTAACTGCAGCCTCGTCACTTTTCTGAACCACGGCCAGGGCGACTATAGTCTACACAACTATGCCCTGCATATCTCCCGGAGGTGCCGTTCTCATGGACTGCAACGTGAATGGTGCCCTCAGAGTGTCCAACGTGGTGGCCCTGATCAAGGTGACCACCACCTCCCCCACCCCTGGAATCCCTGCTTCTGCTATGTCCCTCCTTTATCTCAGCTGGCATTAAAATCCTCAGGGATTGGGATGGGGGGCACGGACACAGAAAGCAAAATGAGAATTATCCCTGAGCACAGCTCCAATGCCAAGGGTCTACGGGGTGGAGGGGCAGGGCTTCTTCCCCACACTATCCAACAGGGTTCTCTCCCAGCACTCTGAAATACACTAAGATCCCTTAAGGTCCCCATTCTGTGGATGAGTGAGTTACCATTCAGACTGGTTAAGCAACTTTCTTGAGGTCACACAGCAATTATGTGGCAGAACTGGGACTTGAACCCTGGTCTTTCAATGCCATGTCCAGGGTAAAGGACCCTACTCGGTATCTAATACTGGAGCTCATTTTCCCCACAAGTCCGAGATGGCAGGCGTAGTGGGGAAAGGCTGTGTGCAGGAGGGGCCTGGCAGCCCAGGCTAGGGGAGCAAAAGCAGCAAAGAGCTTCGTGATGGTGGGCATGTCGGCTGCACAACTGCTCCACAGTGGCAAATGGTCCTGGTAGAGCCCCAGTCATGACACCTGGCTCCCAGCAGAGTTCTCGGAGAGGGCCCCCCTTAGTGACAGGTTTACAAGCTTCTCAGGAACCACAGTGGGGGCACCCCCCTCAGGCATGGCTGCTGCTGACACAATGGAAACTCCCCCCCACGGCCCCATTCTTCCTGATCATTTATGAGCTGGCAGACACAAGCCTGGCCAGCCCTCAGGGTGACCCGCAGCCAGCTCAGGATCACATTCCTGCCTCTCGGTGGGGTCCCAGGGGAGTCGCTTGGGCACACATAGTCTCCAAAGTGACCTCCTCATTGCCCCCCACCAAGCTCTGCCCCAGAACCACCAGAGGTGCCACAGATGCCTGGTTGGGCTCATCTGGGCTGCCAAGGAGAGACAGTGAGGGAGATCACCACTCTGGACGACAGCGACAATCATTCTGACAATGCCCAACCTCTACATGGCTTAACAAGCAGCGTCTTGATTTAAACCCCCAGTGCCGCTGTGACACAGATCCTCAGAAGTTAAGTTACATGCTTAGCCTCACTTTTCTCATCTGTGAAATGGGATCACGTCAGACCTTCTTCATGAGATTCTTGTGAGGATTAAAAGAGATGGTGTGTGAGGGGCCGGCCCATGGCTCACTTGCGAGAGTGTAATGCTGATAACACCAAGGCCACAGGTTCGGATCCCTATATAGGGAGGGCCGGTTAGCGCACTTGGGAGAGCATGGTGCTGACAACACCAAGTCAAGGGTTAAGACCCCCTTACCAGTCACCTTTAAAAAAAAAAAAGAGATAGTGTGTGTAAAACTCAGTAAGTGGTTGCTATTATTATTATCACTGCTATTACTGTTATATCGCTCTCTGCTTTCCTACCTCCACACCTTGCTCAAGCCATTCCCCCACCCACGTATCTTCTCTCCCTGCCCCGCCTGTGCTCTCCAAATCCCACCCTCCTATCAAGGCCCAGCTGATCCCCTTGCATTGGAGCTCACCTTCTCCTGAACCCATGGCCCTGACATGCTGGTGGTGCTGGCGCCATCATTACCTCCTATGAAGAAGGCTTTCTGGTCACTTTCTGGGCAGCGAGGCGGGGCAAAGAGCAGGAGCATTGGAGGCAGGAGGCCCCGGTTCAAACCCCGATGTGTGGCTTTGGGCAAGTTGCTTTGCCTCTCTGGACTTTGAGTTCTTTCTCTATAAAATGAGGCTCATCATAGCTGCCCTGTGCACCACTCCAGGCTGTTGTGAGGACCCAGTGGGTTCATAGAAGCAAAAGCATTTTGCAAACAGTTAACATCTGATCCCAACATACATCTTTTTTTTTCTTTTCTTTTTTCTTTTTTTTATAAAAGCAACAACCACCACCATAGGAATACATTAGCTCATTTCAGCCCAATAGGAGGCTGGATCCCTCAGTCTTATTTTATCCCAAACACCCTAATCTCAGATTGCCAGGGTGGTCCTGATTTTGACTACTTTATATGCATTAATTCAATAGGGCTCCCTCTGGGGGAAAGAATTTGGGAGAACCATTGGAAGAGTTGGGATTCCTGACTTGGGATGGGAGGACAGGTGGGGAGGGGGATCAGGTAATAGAGATGATAGTAAAACTGGGCAGAAGTGAACTTCTCTGTTCCTTGGAAGGGCCCACCTCCCTGCCTGTCTCTTGCTGCCAAGCCTCGCTCAGGCCTATTTCTTTGCTGGGAACCTTTCCTTCCCCCTTTCCACCTATGTATCTGCCTTTCTTTAGTTTCTCCTTCAGACCTTGACTTTTCCCAGAAGTCTTTCTGACCCCTAGACTGAGTTAGGAGCCCTGTGATGGACCTCTGGGGACCTGTACACCCCCTAACAGAGCATCCATCACCAAGCAGCCTTTCTCAACTTGCTTCCTCCACAGGATAAGCCCAAATGCCCTGAGGCACCCATTGTAGGCAGTGCACAGACATGTCCCTGCTGCCATCCTCAGGAGAGTTAAGAAGAGAGGCACTCAGATCATTTTCTGTGCCCTGCAGCGCAGCTTTCTGGCTGGGGAAGGTTGCAGGGCTATCTGTGTCTGTCTGCTCCCTGATGAACTATGAGTCTGCTGAGGGCAGAGACCATTGTCTTTTTTACTGCTGTTTCCCCAGAGCCTCACCCAAAGCACATAGCAGGTGCTCAATAGAAACTGTGGAGTGAACTGCCGATGTTTGATTCTTCCACCTACCGATGATTTGGCAGGTGTTCAGGGAGCACCCACTTTGTGCCTTGCCCTTTCTGGTGTTCGGTAGAGAAATGAGAAAAAGAAAGCAATAAAGGGAGCAGCTTCCTTCCCTGCCCAGAGCTGAGATCCCACACTATGTGCCTGACTACAGCCCTGCCTGCTCAAGAACCTTCAACAGCTCCCCACTTGCTGGTAGGAGAAAACAAGGAGAACAGAAAGGCCACGAGGGTTGATTATTTCTTGTATATCAAACACTGCACTCTATGCCCTTCCTATACAGCCTGTTCTCTCCCTTTCCATCCCTGCAATGTAGGTATCTGGGGGAAGCAGCCTCTACGATGACCCCAGCCATCCCCGTTTCCACCTCTGGCCATTCATGCCCTTGTGTGAGCCCCCGCCCCCTAAGTGTGGGCTGGACCTAACAATCAGCTTGGAACAGAACACAGCTGAAATGATGGGATAGCACTCCCCAGACTGGGTTACAAAAAGACTGTGGCTTCTGCCTTGGTTACAACCTCTTGTCTCTCTCAAATTGCTCTCTCTCAAATTGCCTCCATGAGGCAGCCTTGTGAAGCCCATGTGGTGAGGGACCAAAGGCTGCCAATAGCTGTGCCAGTGAGCTTGGACATGGGTCCCCTCCAGGCAAGCCTTCAGATGAAGCCGCAGCCCCAGCCAGCAACTTGACTACAACCTCTGGAGAGACATTAAGCCAGAGGCACTTAGCTAAACTACGCCAAGATTCCTGCCCCACAGAAACTGTAAGATTAGTAAACGTTTGCTGTGTTAGGCTGCTATATTTGAGGGTAATTCATTATGCAGCAGTAGATAACTAATACAGCATCAGTAGTCCCATTTCACAGAGAAGGAGACGCACTTGAGAACTAATAGCTTGCCCAAGGTCACATAGTGTGTAAGTGGTGGAGCTGTGCTCTGAACTCAGACCTGTCACACTGCACAGATTCCTCATGGACCCTGCTAGCTGACCAGAATGCTTAGTCCCTTCTCCTCTCCATGAACCCTCCCTCTACCCAACTCACTTCCTCCAAGGCCTCTGCAGCTCCCAGGCCAGGCCTGAGAATGAAGGTCAACTTATGGAAGTGGACACTGGACTCAGAGAGATGAAGGGACTAGCCCAAAGTCACACAGCCAGCAAGAGCAGGACAGGCTTCGAACTCTCACTGAGAACACCTGCCCCACTGCCCTTCCTCTCCAGATCTTGCCTGGCCTCCAGGCCTCACCTCTTCTCACCTCCCTGGCAGTTTCTCCACCTGCTGCATGGTCCAATGGACAGTGCCCATACCCCACACTCCTCCCCTCTTACTCCTGGACTGAGCATCTACCATGTGCCTGCTGCATGCCAGGCACTGGCTGACTTAAGGGACGACAGACATGGATCAGCCTGACGCCCACCCTCCTGGAGCCCACAGGCCGAGTGGGGTGTGGGCATGTGTGTGCACGTAGTTCACAGACACACCTGCAGGCTCCGGAGGGCTCATCATGGCCCAAGCCCCCAGAGCTGCTGCCAGGGGACAGGAGGCTCCCTGTGTGCTAATCTCAGGTCCCATTAGGCCCCTGGACACCTTCTCCCCTGCTGCCTGTCTGGGGATTAAGGAACCCAAGAAGGACAAGCGGGGAGTCAGCCACAGACACAGGGCCTGACTTCCCCTTTGAGGAGCCAGGTGCATGACCTCAGTCACCATTTTCCTTTCTGGGCCACAGCATACCCCTCTATGACAGGAGGGAGCGAGAACCACCCTCTCGGGTCCCCACACCCCTGCATTCTCCAACACTCGGGTTTGTTAAGTCCAGAGACCAACCTGGGGGTGACATGTATGTCTGGGTACATGTGTAGGTGTCATCCACACTGAACTCTTCAGTGACGGATCCATCCCTTGCCCTGGAGGGAGTGTGGAAGGGAAATGAAGGAGGAAGGGAGGGAAGAGGAAGCAAAGAGACGGGAGAGATGAAGAGGTGGAGCGGGGGCCTCCCAGTGCTGCGGCAGCCTCCCCCTGTGCACCCCCTACCCTCCCCGCCAACCTGTCCTCAAGGCCAGAAACAGCTCTGGAAACCTGCTGGTGGAAGAGATCAAGCATGTAACTGCTGAAACCATTTTCCAAGTGAGAGTTTATTTCTACCATCGGTCCCCTGCCAAGCTGTCCCAGACGAGCCGACTCCTCACTGCCAGCCCCAACACACACATGTGCACACACACACACTGGCATGTCAGAGCCACAGGTGCCACCAATGTGGCTGTTCACACATGGAAGCACAGATGTGACAACATGCGACCCCTTAAATACACAGATGGAGGCACATCCCACAGGTACACAGAGACACCCAAAAAGATACACAATCTGTAGACACCAGAAGGGAGATCTTAAACATGTCCACAAACACAAGACCAGAAACACCCCCACACAGAGTCCTGGATCAGCCTGTCACCTTCCCTCACCCCCTCTAGCCCAGCAATCTACAATCTTTGGCTTGAAACAAACCAAAAGCCCCAGGCCACAGTGAAATACAATCAAGGACCATTTCAATGTGTCTTTGGGAGCAAGTCCTGCATCTCCCACTGGTCTCAGATCATCTCCCAGAAGGAGGCGAACCCAGAGCCACTGGGGCAGCCAGTATACACACAGGTGTAGACACCCATGGTGTAGACGTGTGAGGACTACACTTTAGGTCCCTGCTGGGGGTCTGGGGACTCAGGCAAACACCCCAGGCTGAGGCCCAGCCTAAGGAGGGTTGTCCTGGCAAGGGGTTGGGGGCTGAGGCAGAGGGGCATTTGCCTAGTGCTCACCGATGACCACCCAGCCCAGATGCCCAACTCCTAGAGTTCTCAGAGCAGCCCCAGCTATCCTCCTGTCTCCAGGGAAACGGGACACATGGGACGGGACAAGGGAGGGAATATGACCCTGGGCTCAGAATTCCCTTCCAAGCCCTCTTGGTTTTCGCCACGTTAGGTGCTCTGCTTACACCGATCCCTGTAATCCTCACAGTAATGCTATGAAAAGGGTACTATTACCAGCCCCATGGACAGATGAGGAAATGGAGGCTTGGGAAGACGCTCGCCCTCATCACAGCAAACATCTATCTACTCTAGAACATCAGCTGGGTGACCTCGGGGTCCTCACCCCCTGGTGGAGCCCATGCTCCAAGTCAGCTGGAGGACAATGTTCTGCATCCCAAGCCCGCTGAGGACCTCTCTGTCCTTCCCAGGCCACGGGCTTACTTATGTGTGACTCCAGTGGAAAATGCTGGTCTGTTAAGACCCTCTCCAACAGGCCCACTGGGGCCAGTGAGCCCTGAGAAGGGCCCCTGCCCCATGGACAGGCAGGGCCAGGTCCAGGTCAGCCCAACCCGAGTCTCGGGCCAAGGCCCAGGCAATGGCACTGCCCCTGGCCTGGCTCCGGATTATGTGTCTTCCAGGGCCTTCCATCTGTCACTTGGCCTTCCAGGCCCAGGACAAAATTCATTTCCTTTTAAGAGAGCCAATGATTTGCTTTTCCCATGTCTTTCCCTGCCTCTTTCTTTTTAAATTAGAAATTACTCTCCCAAAGTCCAGCACCCAGAAAGGGGAAGCCACTTGGTCACCAGTCCTGACCATGGCCTCACACTGACTCCTGCACCACCCTCCTTCCTCCCTGGGCCTCCCCCAGATTCCTCAGCCCACTAGACTCAGCAGATGGAGGCAGCCCCGTCTCTTAATACCCTGCCTGAGGGGGGAGGATGGGACATAGCGGAGTGCAGCAGGGACTCCCCAAGGTCAGCCCATGCTGTTCTGGCACTCCCCAGTTTGTGAAGGAACCCCAGTTCCCAGGGCCCTGGGGGGAAGGCTTCCCCTTTCTGGGTTTATTGCCACATCATCGGCCATGTTGATCCCAAGACCACAGCACCAGACCCAGGGGGACAAAAGGACAGGATCTGGGGCAGGGAGGAGCCCTGTAAACAGGGAGCCAACCAGCCCCCTCCCTCCCACCCCAGCACCCCGCGCCTGTGGGTCTGTCTGTGGATGTGAACCCAAGGGGTTCTGAAGTTCATTGGCCTCCCCCACAGAGCACACACCTTGAGAACCAAGGCCAGGCAATGTGGGGGGCTGTCAGTTGCACAGCTGTGTGCTTAGGCACAAGCCAACACAGGTACACACCCACAGACACTGCCAGTGCACGCTCAGGAACACAGAAACACACACTCGTGCACACACACATATGCCCATACATCTCTCCCCCGCTCCACCTCCACGCCCACATCCCAGGGCCCACAAATAGGTCCCCTCAGCTGTCTAATTGTAGTATGCCTCAGTCCCAGGGAGAGGCAGGTAGGGGCAACCAGGACCTCACATCCACTTGGGGATGGTCAGCACCCTTGTAAGAGGTCAGGAGACTTTATGGGGAGACTCAGATGCCTGGCTTCCCTCCACCGTCAGGGAAAGCCCCTCTCTGCCCACTCTCCCTGGAGCCCAGCAAGGAGTGAAGAAGCAGGGGGGATGACCAAGCCCTCCGCCCCGGTGCCTCTGTGCCCCAGCCTCCCCAGGTGCTCTCCAGGCTGGGGGTGGACGGGCCCGGGCCCCCAGGCATCAGCTGGGCCACTCTCCCTGGAGCCCAGCAAGGAGTGAAGAAGCAGGGGGGATGACCAAGCCCTCCGCCCCGGTGCCTCTGTGCCCAAGCCTCCCCAGGTGCTCTCCAGGCTGGGGGTGGACGGGCCCGGGCCCCCAGGCATCAGCTGGGGCCTTACCGTGGAGGGTGCTCCGGGTGATCTGTCCCCCCATCGTGGGCAGCGGGCAGCACAGCCACCTCCGTTTGGCCAGCCAGCCTCGTCACCGAGCCGCCCTGGCCGCCAGCTCCCCTCCTCCTCCCCCCTGTCTTCCCCCACAGCAGCCGGTGGCCGGCATGGCAGGGCCAAGCCTAGCGGCCCCTCCTGTATCCCCACGCGCTCCCTCCCGCACACAGCCGCCTGCCCGCGAGCCGCGAGGCCGGCCACACACGCATGCACACCCCTCTGGCCCTGCTCCCCGCCGCTTCCCAGCTCCCACCCACTCCAGAGCCTCCCCACCTCCCTGCGCTGGTACAGCCGATGGGATCTGTCATGTTTATTTACATAAGGAGGAGGAGACTGGAGGCTTCCTGAAATAGCAGCCGAGCTCCAGAAAGCGCTGGAGATGCCCCAGCCCAAGCAGGGACACACAAACATGCACACACACGCATTCCCCATCACACACCCACCCACCCGCACACACGCACACACACACACACACAAGCACCATGCTATGGATGGAGTGACACACACGCACACACACACACACCTCACATTGCTCAGGCCTACAGCCATTCATTCTTCACATGCCATCGCTCACCCACGACATGCAGACACTGAGCGAGGTGAGAAGGACACGAGGGTGAGCAAAACAGACATTGTCCCTGCCCTCAAGGAGTTCCCAGTCAAGCTAGTGAAGCTTATCAACAAAGAGCTGACACGGCTCAGTGTTTCTCCAGGCTCTGTTCCAAGTGCATTACAAGTATTAACTCCTTCGGTCCTCAGAGGCTGAATGATGAGATCAGTTTTATTATCAACAGGTACCACTATTATAATTAACTTACAGATGAGGAAACTGACACAGAGAGAGATTACTCACCTGAAGCGGCAGGGCTGGGACGCAAACCCAGGTGGCCTGGCACCGGGACTCAGGCTTTTACCCCACACCACATCGTCCCTTTAATCATGCACGTACACACCCCAGCACAGACAGAGCCACACCATACATCCCCCTCATGTCACATGGAGATTACACATGCAGGCTCATGAGAACTCACAAGCATTCACCATTGTGCACTTAACCACCCACTGCCTGCCAGACACACTCACATGGTTACATACACACCTTGCAACATACACACATGACACACACGCTCCCAGATTCATGCAGTTGCTGGAAAAATCATAAGGTGCAGAACCTGGCACCCCACCATGGGGGCAGGGGGGAGGGAACAGTGCCAACAGAGGGAAGAGGGAGGCGGGGAAGGCAGGCCCCTTGGGCCCCAGGCAGGCGCGTGGGAGACCAGGTCACCACCAAGAGAGCAGCCACCCTGCACCAAGCACTCACTGTGTGCCAGAAGGGGCAGAAAAGAACTCAGGGGTTCTGAGAGGCTGAGGAGCTTGCCTGAGGTTACCCAGTAGGTCAGAGGCAGAGCCAGGACCCAAGCCCAGGGCTGTGGGACAATCCTGTCCATAGCAGGCTCTCCTCAGGACAGGGGCCTCTCCTAGGACAACGGAACAGCTCCCTCGTCTCAGGCCCTGGCCCAGCCCCCAGTCCCTGTCCTCAGGTCTGGGTAGGGAAGGTCTGGGTGGGGAAGGAAGACCACTGGGTGAGTGGGAATGCAGAGGGGTAGAGGCTGGGGAAGGAGCTGTGGGAAAGACTGGGGCTACCCCATATCAGATGGAACTCAGAGGCCTGGCCCTATAAGGAGCAGTGCCGCCACCCACTGGGTGGGTCTGGGGGAGGGGCAAGAGAACAGGGAGGGCTGTTCAGACCTGTCTTAGGGTCATTAGCCGGGAGGGCTGTGCAGGCCATGGGTGGGAGTGCTCACAAGCCTAGAATGCTAATCTTCCCCCCAGCCAGAGGCAAGCTAGAGACTTCTCTCTGGGAGAAGCTATGCCACCCAGTTCCACACAAGACACCTCCTTTCCAGAGACAAGCACTCACTCGTAGCTGCACACAGTCACCTATGTGTGCACACACTCCCTGGCACACATCCGCTGTTCCTGTCGGGGAGGGAGGCTAAGTCAGTCTGACCAAGAGGAAGTAACCCAAACTCTTTTTGTTAGATAGGGGTCACAATAACAGCAAACACTTGGGAAACCTTCCTGTGTGCTTGGCACTGTTATGCCAAAATACACATATTTATTTGTTCAATCCTCACAACAACCCTAACAGATAGGTTTTTAATGCCCACTTTACAGATAAAGAAACCAAGGCAAAAAGAAGCTGCTGTGGAGGTGTTGTAGCCGCAGTCTTGTGGCTGCCTGCCTTTTAGCACACCTGGCTGGGCCACTGCCCACCGGCCGCTCCTGCATGGCCAGCCTGGTCTTCCCACAGCCCAGCACCCTCATGCCTTGGCTCCTGGCTTCTCCCCACTTGGAATGTCCCCTTCCGCCCAACCAGCAGTAGGAACATCTCTTCCAGGAAGCCTCCCTAGGGACCCAGGTACAGAATGAACCCTGTTCCTGGAGCTTGTCTCTCCTCTGAGCCCCTGAGCTATCTGTGCCCCTCCTAACCTGTGTCTTACTCTGTCCCACACAGAGTTAGCCATGGCCTAGCTGGGGCCTCGTCTGCTTGTCCCAGCTTCTCCTGGGTGCATCTCAACAATTTAACTCAACTCGACCCATATTTTTTGAGCACCTACTATGTGTCAGACACAAGGCTATGCACTGGGGATGCAAGAATTTCTACAAGATATGTGTTGTTCTACCTTGTGCTGCTTTGTTTCTTGAGTTATACTGAATTCTGAATGGGGAACCTTCCATAGGTGTCTTTCCCAGAGATTTCTAGGATAGGCAGGCCCTGGCTCTCGTGGGCTTACAGTCTAAAGGGAAACAGATGTTTATCAAGTAGCCTTACTAAGGAACATATAATCACAATCCTAGAAAAGTGTCTGAAAGAAAGGAGCAAGGTTCGGGGGAGCTCAGAACAGGCTTTCCTGAAAAGCAATGGTGAAGGGAAGATCTGAAGGCAAATGTCCATGCGTTGTTGAGGTAGGTAAGGGAAGAGAGTGCTCCAGAGAGTGAGCACATGTGCAAATGCCCTGTGGCTGGAGGGAGCCCGCCCAGCACATTCGAGAAGCGAGGTTGGTATGGCTGGAGCAGGGTCAGCAGGAGGAGCCTGGGGGAATTTTCTGTCAGCAAGCCAAGATGGGTCGGGGTACCAGGAGGGCCTCGAGGAGCAGGCTGAAGAGTCTGGCTTTGAGAGCAATAGGGAACTCCTGACAGGCATCCACACGGAGGCAACAAGACCAGGCCTTCATTTCAAAAAGGTTACTCTCCCATCTGGTGTGGAGAATGCCCAGGAGGAGGCAAGAGACGCCAGGGGAGATGCAGTGCATACAGCATCTGCAGGGCTGGGCCTGTACCTGACTTGCCCCCGCTGCCCTCGGGCCCAGCACTGTGCCCCACAGAGCAGGCACTCGGGAGATATCTCACGAACGGAACTGAACTCATGTAATTGTCCAGAAACGGGATTGTGGGAAAGTAGCCATGCAGTAAGCAAGCAGGGACGGCAGGGTGGGGGCTCAGCCAGCTGGGAATCCTTCAGGTGGGCGGTGGCTCTCACTCTGGCCACTTGAGCAAAAATAGAATAGAGAACGGGGCAGCAGCCTGGGCGGCCCTGGGCCTTCACAGCGCCACAATCTGAAGGGGTTTTCCAGCAGACTTGCTGGGGCCTGTTTCCTACAATCCGCTTCCCCAATTTAAGTAGGAAGTACCAGTGTCCTATGTCTGAGGCGTCTCTCCCCCACCACTTCCCCAGAGCGGTGTCCACGGTCTCTGCAGTGGGGCCAGCCCCTTGACATGGCAGGCAGAGCCGCACCCCTTCTCTGTTATGTTCATTGGGGCATCATATAAAACTTCATTTAGCCATAGGATTTTGCTACTAAAGGGGTGAAAAAACCACTGACCTACATCACTCATTCATTCATTCATTCATGCATCAAGCATTCACCGAGTGCTAACTATGGACCAACTGGTAAGCACAACCAACTCCTGCCCTTCAGAAGCCACTGGTGTAACAGGGGAGACGGCCAAGAAAAGAGGCAATTCCAGGTCCCAGCAGGAGCCAGGCTGGGATCAAGAAATGAGGTTCTTTTGGTTCTGGCTAAGTCATGTCAGTGTTCCATTCTGCAGCCACACTTTGGAAGGATGTGAAAGGGGAATGGAGAGTCTATAAGCAAATCTACAGAAGAGGCTATAAATGCCACCATTTACTGAACACTTAGTATATGGCAGGCACTGTGCTAGGTATTTCACACACATAACCTCGGCTAATCCCACATCCCTTCAGGAGTTATAATCATCCCCATTTCACAGACTATAAAACTGAGGCTCAGAGAGGTTATACAGAAGGGAAAACAAGCAGGCTTCAAACCCAGACTTGCCTGCCATCAAAACTCATGCTCTATCCAGAAAAGGTCAAAGGGCAGGGGCTCCTCTTGCTTGGGGAAGAGAAGAAAAGGGACAGTGGGCCTTCTTCTTAAGGAGTCACAAGGGTCTGTGTGACAGCAGAGACTAGTACTTTTCAGTGGACAGAAGGTGACATCCTGGGAATAAAGCCTAAGTGGTTGGGCAATGGGGCTGGACTTCTCACCCACTAATGGGTGGCCCAGACAGACGCTGATGTTCCCGTCCTGGAAATCTTGGAGAAAGTAGAACCATTCCACATGCAGGGAGCAGGGCTGGCTATGCCACTGGGGACTCCCTGTCTGACCAAATCCCTGATGGGCTTCAGAAAGAAACTCCCTTCCTTTCCAGGCTGGCTGCTCTGTCCTCCTGCCCCACCTGGGGAACCTCAGCCTCCTTGGCTGTGAATCCATTAAGTTCCCGAGACCTTCCCCACTCCAAAGCCATCCCTCCTCTCCCTGCCATCTTCCTGTTTCCTGAACCTTTTCTGCCAGCTTCTCTTCCCTTTAGGGCACCATCTTGGTTTCCATGGTGGGCTACCTAACCCAACTCTTTTTTTTTTTTTTTTTTTTTTTTTTTTTTTTCTT
>NW_007727745.1:297906-323759 GCF_000696425.1 Galeopterus variegatus | reverse complement strand
CAACCCAACCCTTTTTTTTTTTTTTTTTTTTTTTTGTCTTTTTCCGTGTCCGGCAACAGTTCGCAACCCTCAGTGTCGCCCCCGTACCGGACCGGGACCTGCAACGGGATCGCAACCCTCGGTGTTGCCCCCGCGCCTCGCTCAGCCAGTGAGCAGGAACCGGTCTGTATGTGGGATCCGAACCCTTGACGGGAGCGCCGCCGCGCTTCCCAAGCGGCGCACTAGCACAGTGCGCCACCAGGCCGGCCCCTAACCCAACTCTTTCCTCATCAAGTCCTTTCTCATCAACATCCCCCAAGACCCAGCACCTTCATCCCCAGCCTAAACCTGCCCTCTCAGAACTTAACTCTAGGGCAGGGCCAGCAACTGCAGAATAAAATATGGAACAAATTCACTGGGTAATAGAAACCATCAGAATCACAGACTCCAAGATCTTTGAGGCAAAAGAGCCTTCAAAGAGCTCTGGGCCCACTGCCTACCTTCAGGTAGGCAGAGAAGTACTGTGCCCATTTTACAGATGTAGCAAAGGAGATCTAGTAACTTGTGGAGACTCTCCCAAGGTTGCACAGTGGATAGAGGTAAGGAGGACTTGAACTCAGGATTAATGTTTTCTGATGCTTTGCTTAATATGACATGCAGGTCTGGACATCAGGAGGTATAGAAGATAAAACTGGACAAGGGAGAGGGGATAGTGCTCTGCTGTGAGGTAGGGGGAAGCAATTGGTGTTTGGAGAGGTCAGAGAGGAGAGGTGGACCTGCTACAGAGGAGCTGGGAGGCAGCTTCTGTTTGCTATTGTGTTTTTTTCATCAAGAACAAGGGATAATTCGATTGAGCTGATGAGTCACCTGGCATTTGGGGCTTAAGGGTGACCTTCCAGGGCCACCCTCCCTACCCTGGACCTGGCGCTGGAGAACAAGAACAGAGAACCAAAATAGAGGTGGGAACCAACAGCTTCCTCGTATGTTCAGACCAGGACAAGAGAGGAGGTTGCTGCCTAGAGTCTGGGAGAGAGAGATGTGGATGGAGATGAGGACAAAGACACACGAAGAGCCAGAGATGGAGCACGTGAGCTGTGTGCTGCAGAGAAACTGGAGCCAGGGAGCCCAGAGGGTGTCCTCTGGGGCTGGGACAGGTGCCCCAGCAGTGACAGCTGCCAGCCACCCAGGATGATGGGAACACAACAGGTGCAGAGGCAGGGCAGAGACTGAAAGGGAATCTGAGAAAACAGCCTGGCATTGGGCAGGCTTCCCAGCCCCAAGCCCATTGCCAAGCAGCCCTTAGACCCTCAGAGACACAAACACACCTGCTCATGCACCCCAGTTCAGGGCCTCAGGGCAGACCTAGCCAGCCTGGACCAGACAGAGGGGTTGCCATCCACATCATGCAGAAAAGACCAAACAAGGAAGAAACCAGGTTTCTCTTCCCAGGACACAGTGTGCCAGGCAGAGCCCACACCCACAGAGCCCCCAGCTGGAAGCAAACATTCACCTGTGATAAGATCTGTGTCCCTAGCCAGGAAGAGTGGATGGATGTGCCCATCCCAGGCCTGTGGAGGTTGGGAGCTCTGGTCATGAGGTCAGACAGGCAAGCTTGATCGCCATGTAACTAGGCGAGCTCCTGAGCTTCTCTGAGCCTCAGCCATCCCTTCTCTAAGGTGGAGAAAACAGGGTGCAGGAGCTGGTGAGGTCTGAATAACATAACATCTGTAGAGCACACTGCCTGGCTCCATAAATAATAACTACAGTTGCTGTTGACGTTGCTGTCTTCTCAGAGACCCAGAGAACCCGGAAATCCAGGGAGAACCTGGGAGAGGAGTGGCTTGGGATGCAGGACATGAGCATAGCACTAAGAATACATGTTACTCTGAGAAGCCAAGGGACCTGCTTTGATAAGAACCATCCTCCTGCTCAGCACCTGCTTGCCCTGCACCAGGCGCTGTTCTAAGCTTTACGTGGATTATTGCATGCAGGCCCTACGTGCAAATGCCACTCAGAGTGCTGGGTAACAGTCAGCTCTTCTAAGTAGATTAAACATTGTCCTTTGTTACCTGGTTGGCACTCTGTTTTTGTTCAGGAGTAGAATGAATTTTAAACTTGAAGCTAGCCCTTGTCACAGTGATCACAGGAAATAAATTACCAGGGTCTGAATTCATAAGATTTGCTCCCCACAGTATAACCTTGCTGGAGAAGATGAGGAAGGGCAGACAACGCGACATTTATGGAAGGAGGAAAGGCAGAGAGATGAGGAGACCCAGGGTGACGTGGAGACCCAGAGTGACGCAGAAGATAGGACATATGTGCTGGAACAAGGCAGGAGCCACAGCCATCAGAGACGCGGAAGCACACTACTGATCCCTACTGGGCCTGTCTGGATTATGAGAAAAGCTGGCAGCTGATAGCGGGAGGTTAAATCCCTCCTCCGCAGGCAGCCACCCTCCCCCAATCCCTCCCTCCCTCCACCCACCCCCCAAGCACACTCAAACACACACCTTTGAGCCACATGGCTCAGCCAAGGCTCCTGGCACCCACCCCTTCTGAAGCCACCTAAGGCTGGGAGGCACCCCAGGTCTCCTGCGGCCCCCTCCTTCCTCTGAGGAGTCTGTTTCCTCTGGCCCTCTCCTGCCACCTGCCCCTCCCAGTCCTGAATTATGAAGGGATGGGCGAGCCCAGCTCCAGCTGACATGGCCCTCCACTTCCCCTCCGTGCCCTGGCCTTGGCCCTGCCCGCTGCCCGCTGCTGGGGCTTCTCAACCCGACCTTCGGGCTCAGACAGGAGGCATCAGCAAGATAGAGTGATAGTGCAGGACCCCATGGGGCCCAGGCCTTTGTCTTGGGCACACCCAGTCAGTTCCCAATGATCTCACACCACTAAATACTAATTGCTACCACTTACAGTGCTGTCTACACTAGCGGCTTCACGGTCCAGGTGGCCGATGAGAGCAAGCTCTGGAGTCAGACTGCCTGGGTTCAAATTTGGCTCTAACACCCACCCGATGTCTATTTCCTCTACAGAAGGGTGGGGTTGATAATAACAGTGCCTACATGGCAGGGCTACTGGGAGGACCGAGTGAGCTCACACCAAAGTGTGCTCAGACAGCCTGGGACACGTAGGAAGTGCTGTGCATGTGGCAGCACATGGACGGGCTGCGCTACACAGGTGTAGAGCTCTGTACAAAGAGAATGTCTTGAACTCTGTGCAAAGGCCTGTCATGACCCCACCTTACAGATGAGGAAACGGGACATGGAGCAGGGAAATGGCCGAGTTAGGACATGATTTCACGTCTGCCCAGAGCTGCTGTACCAGCTGCCTGGGGCTTCTGCCCCCGCAGAGCTCTTTCACCCCACTAGGTCCAGCTGCCACCCCACCCCTTGGTGGCCTCTGACCTGGCTCCCTTAAAGGGCCTTTATCCCATCAGTGGGGGTCGCAGTACCTCTTCCTCCTACAAAAATCAGGCAAGGACAGATGCTCGTCCTTTTTAATGAATCAGAAAAACAGACGCTTAAGGGATGGAAATGAATTGCCAAAACTATAAAGTGCCAGAGCTGGGACCAGAACCCAGATTTCAGGCTCGGGAGTCCAGCCTCCAGAGCTTTGTCTACCACATAGTGCTGCCCCCGAGAGTAGCCATTTTCAGATAAATGAACACAGTATCAGCCAGAGATGCCCAGGATCAGTGCAGGCACAAGTGCAAAGTTTGCTGATACCAACGTTACCCAGCTCCAGACTCTAGCTGTGGTACGTCCACAAGTCATTGTCCTGCCCCACCAGGGTCCCTGCTGTACATCCAAGCACCAGCCTGCAGGCCACGCTCCAACCAGGCTCTGGGCCCACACCCACACTGAGAGCCAGAGGGTCTCTGAGCTCCAGGGAACAGAGCTTCAGCAACATCCTGTGTCCAAAGGGGAAAGTGAGGATTGATGCAGGGGCATCAGCCCTCACAGGCCCTGAGACAAAAACCTGAAAATGCTCTGAAAAGAGAAAGGGGATGGCAGGTCCTTGTCAGGGTTGGGGCTTAGCTGGACCCAAAACGGGAGCTTCTGTTCTTGCAGAGTAAACGTGAGAGACGACTTCAGGTCCAGACACTGAACTCTGCCAGGTCCGTGCCCACAACCCAGGGGCCATGACCCAAAGCACAGAGGACATTGCCGTGCTGGCAGCAGAGCCAAGGGCAGTACCCCCAGGCACAGAAGCACCTGTTGGTAATGGTGTCCAGGCAGGGCCACTCAGGAGAGGCCAGTGGCTATTATCCCCCGAGTCCATGAAGGAACTCTCTTTCCTGCCACCACACCCCCCATACTAGCCCCAGACTGAGTCCCTGACCTGAACCTCAGACAATCTCACATCTCACAGCTCCATACATGGGACTCTCAGTCCCTAAAGGCCTGCGGACAATGGGCATGGAGCTCCTCAGTGCTGGCCGCCCTCCCTCTGCAGCTAGAGCTCAGGTGTGGCTGACCAAAGGCAGCTGTCAGACCTATGGTCCTCCTGCCCAAAGGACAGCCCATGCACAGGGTGGATGCAATGACAGAAAGCCCACTTTCCTCCCTGGAGCTGTTTCCTGCAGCTGCCCCATCTCCCAAATTACATATCCATCCATTGCTCCCACCTTCCTTTCCTCTCTCTCTAGCAACACCTCTCAGGCTCCTCTCCCAAGATGCCCCTCCCTTTGGGATTATTTTCTCCCTCCCTTCCTCCCTCCTGCTCTGGAGCCAGGGGTCAGGCAAGCCACCAAGACCCCACATTGTGCAAGGCAGACTCTTCAGCATTAAAATCTAGAGGACAAAGCCTTCCCTGGGAGTCAGGAGGTCATGGCAAAACTCGACCAGGCTTGGGAAGGTCTCATGGATGGCAGCCCCTTTTAATGCCTCCATAATGTCTCCCTCCCGGTGGTGGGGGGGAGGATGAAAGCCCCAGGAGGTGGGTTCATGCAGCTCCTGTGTTGGGCCCCACCAATGGGCAAATAGGAGCCCTGTCCCCTCTCTAAAACAAATGCCCCACCCTCACAACTTCAACCCTGCTTAGCCAAACCCACTTCCCCCTGGAGAGGAGACCTTTGCTCTCAGGGCCAGTTAAGGGATAAGATGGGCTATGTTACACTTTGTTTGGGAGTCCACTTTTACTAGTCTTCACACTGCCTGCCATAGTTCACTGTGTGACCTTGGGCAAGTCAATCTCCTCTTGGGGCCACTGTTTTCACACCTGTAAAATGAAGGCATTGGACTCATTCATCTTTAGCTCTGAATCAGGAGTTCCCTGAATCAGGAATGTGGGAGGGAGATCATATGGAGTAGGCAATCAAGAATTCCTGAGCTGTCTGAAGCAGCAGCTCCTCCCCCTGCCCCTCTTTCCACCAAGCTCTGGTGGGAAACCAAGGCTGGGTCAGCACACCCTCAGCTAGGTATTACTGCTCCCCAGTCCTCCTCCTGACCCCATGCAACAAGAGCGTGTTCACAGAAACCAAGTTCTGTGACCTGGTCCACCCCTCAAGTCCTACTGTTCAGGCCAGAAGTCTGGTGTTGCCTGGATTCCCCCATCTAAGCAGTCACTGTGTCCCCGAATCCATCCCCTCTTTCCATTCCTTGGCTTCTCCCACAGTTCAGGCCACCAGCATCATCCTGATCTAGACAATTATACCAACCTCCCATCCCCTCCGCAGGGCTGCCAGGCTGACCCTTCTGCCTGATTAACCCAGCCAGGTCACTGCCCAGCTCAGAGCCCCCAGTGGTTCCCAAGCACCACAGGATAAACTTGACCCCCTTTGGGGAACATTGAAGGTCCTTTATGAACTGGCCCCAGCCCATGTGGCTGGACTCCCCCCACCCCATGGACCTATATTCCCTGCACAAAAGCCACGTGTGTCCTAGAACATGCCCACATCTCACGTGTCCATGGCTCTTTAAACACTGTCCCTCTACCTGGAATGCCCTGCTCCACCTTGATCACTCAAAAACACCCACCTTACCTTCAGCCTTCGGCTCATAGGGGTCTTTCCCCTGAGATGTCCCAACGCCCCCAGGCAGAATAGACTAGACCTTCCTTCCACAGGGCTTGCCCAGCCCTCCGTGCCGCCCCCCCAGGCCTGCAGCAAAGACAAGAGGCCCCTTCCATGCTGGGAGCAGCCTGAGGTCAGACAGGTATCTTTTTATCTCTGGACCCCCAGCACCGAAGGTGGTGGGCATTCAGCAGGGCTCAAATATATTTTAGGAAGAAAAGGAGAGGAGGAGGTGGGAGGGAAGAGGAGAGGCTGGACTTATGGTGTGTGGCCTTTGTTTTGCCCTCATCTGCCCCTTCTCTGGGCTCCAGACCTCAGCCCAGAGGTCACCCTCCCAGCCACAATGCCCCAGGTTCCTGTAGACCCAGTGGGACTCAGAGGTGACAGATTACCTGCCCTGTGACCTCACAGCCCCAGGGCTGGCCCTCTTTGTTCCCTCGGTACTGTTGGCAGCACCAGCCAGTGCTCACTCAGGCAGAAAGAGCCAAGAAGCCAAGCAGCCAGGCGTGTCCTGGAACACAGAGGAACCAGAGTGCAGGCCCAATCTGACCATCTTCCCCTGAGGCAGCCGAAGAGCATGCAGCAGCCCCCAACCGCCCGCTGCAGGACTACGGGAGGAGGTGCTGCAAACCTCCCGCCTGGCTGCTCCCGGCTTCTCCCGGACTAAAGCAGCGGGGGGAAGAGTGCCTCCAACTCGTTTGCATAAACCATTTATAGCAGCGCCTTCCAACCCACGCCTTCCAAGAAGAAAAAAGCCCACTGCAATTGCCTGTGGCTTCCCAGTCTGTCGTTTTTCCTTCTTTCATGTTTTGTTTTGATGACAGGAAACTGTGCTCAAGAGAAGTCTCCATCCTGGCTGTCCCTGGCAGTGCAGGAGCTGTGTTTTCCCTCCAAATGAATGAGTGATAAGCGGCCACCCCTTGGGCATCAGTGACTTACAGATGCAAAGCCTATGAGCACCCCTGAGCTCATTCAGTCCTCCCAGTAATCGCAGGACGTAGCTGTTACCAGCTCCCATTTACAGGTGAAGAAACTAAGGCTCAGAGAGGTCAAGTGACTTGTCCAAGCTACCCGAAACTAGTAAGTGACTGTAATGGATGTTGTGGCTGACTCCCAGCATCTATTCTACTCTAAGATCATAGTCGTTCTCACCCTGGCTGCATGTTAGCATCACCTATGGAGATTATACAATTGCTGATGCCCCGTCCTGACTCCAGACCAATTAATAGAGAAACTCTGAGGGCACACGTGTTTTTAAGAGCTCTCCAGGTGGTTCACGTGAAGCCAGGGCTGCTGTCCACTGGGATAAGCCAGTCACAATGGTTCCATTCCCTTTGACAGTGCTTGAGCCAAGAATGGCCATGTGACCACCTTCTAACCAATGAGGCATACTGGGAAACCTGCAGGGACCCTTCTGAGCAAGGTTTCCATGCTCCTCAGAGAGAAGCACAAGAGAGAGGTCATTCTTTTTTCTCTAGATATTGTTGTGCCCAGTTGTAATTCCTGGGACTGCCATGGCCCTGTCACTGCCAGTCTAGAAGGAAGTCAACCCAAAAATGGCAGAGTAGGGAGATGAAAGTACTTCAACTTAGAGCCCTGACCCAACCAACCCTGAAATCCACCCACCTCTGGATGTCCTGTTATTTGCAGTAGTGCAGCTCCTCACTGTTGAAGCCAGTCCAAGTCAGAATTTGTTATTTGCAACAGACATCCCTGAGACAACAGCAGTCACCTGCCTATGTCCCTCACCCCAGCCGTCCCCTATATCATCCATGAGAATGGCCTCTGAGACCTCTCACTGCAGGGGGTGTACCTGACTGAGGGCCCCAGCTGTGGAACTCTGAAATCCATCCTCGTGTTTGCTCCAAGGCAGTGCTTCCCACAGCTGCTCCCAGCCAATATCCAGCAGGGATATTAAGTCAGGCCCATTCCTAGGGGACGTGGGACTCCTCTGAGCAGCAACTGTGGCTCTGGCTTGAGGACTCCCCAAGGGCCTTGCCAAACTTTCCTTAGAATTGCGCTATAGTCTAAAATGCTTCCATGAACCTTCCTTCCCTTCCTACTCCCCTCCTTCACTCAGAGTCACATTTGCATGAGGTCTGAAGGTCCAGCTTCCTCCTTACTCTTCCTCACACAGAAATTCCCCCTGATTATGTGTGTACAGTCCTCTCTTGATGTCTGCTTCACACATGACCTTCATCACCTCATGCCTGGGCCACCATGAGAGCCTCCCAAGTGGCCTACCCACCCCATCCCTAATCCTTCCTACACAGACCACGCTGCTCCCCTACCCAAGACCTTCAGCAGTTTCCTGTTTCTTATAGCATCCAGTTCAATTTCCTCTGCCTTTCTCAATAGGTGCTACTGACTGACTAGCCCCACCAGCCAACCAGGGCAGAAGCCTGAAACCCTCCCCTGTTGTTTCACTTAAATCCCTGGAGGGCTTTCCCATGTAGGAGCAATAGTGGTCACTTGCAGAGCAGAAATAATTGACATGGCCCATGCCCAGTGAACACTGAAGCTGCCCTAAGTCTGGGCACCAACTCTGCCCATTTCTCCAGATGTTCCTCATTGACAAAGCCTCCCTCCCTTCACCCCCTAATGGAATATTTAACAAGAAAAATCATGTTATATACAAATAACCCTCCATCAACAAGAGAATCCTTTCAAAGACTATTATAATAATGAAAATAGCTATTTTTCATAATAATAATATGAAGAGGAAGATAATAAAGGTGAAGAAGGTGATGGTGATGAAGAAAACAGCAGGAGTGATAAAAATAAGTGTGAAAAGCAGAAAAGCAGGGAGAAAAAATGTTCTAACAGTATGAACTCAACGATATAAATATATATGCAGTAGAGCTGACTTCCTCTTGACCCAGTGCCATGTTAACCAACTGTGTTCGTTGGGAATTGCATTTGGTTGCTAGTAGCAGAGACCAAAAATAGCATGGCTTTTAAAGCATATTAGGTGTTTTCTGTCACAGAGAAGAAGTCTGTAGCTACCCAGACATGACTAATGTGGTAACTGCAGTCATCAGGGACCCAGACTTCTCCCATCCTTCTACCCCACCATTCCACAAGACATTTCAAGGTTGCTTCACGGATTGAGATAGATGCGGAAGCTCTAGTCACCTTGCCCCCCACATTCCAGGCAGGAAACAGAAGGAACATGGAAAACCAAAATCAAAGGACCTACACTGCTATCTGTCCCTCTTTAAAGGAGCCTTATTCGAAGTCCACCCAACAATTCTAATTTACATCTCATTGACCAGAATGTAATCACATGGCTACTTCAAGCTGCAAAAGAAACTGGAATATGTAGTCTTTTCACTGGACATATTGCCCCTCAAGCAAAAACAGGGTCCTCAGCCTTAACAATGAGCTCCATTCCCTCTGTTAAACATTCTGACTGATGCCCACAGCACATGGAATCTTCAAAGCTGCTGGGGTCTCCCCTGGTGTCCTCACACACCCCTTTGCTCCCTCCAGCCAAACTGTATGCTCAACATGAGAAGTTGTGTCATCCCTAAACTTGTTTATGACAGGTTGGTATGCTAGGAAACTACATAATTTATTTAAATAGCACATAAGAAATATCAAAAGTCTCATGTAAGAGAATGAAAAGACAAGCCACAGACTAGGGAAAAAAATCATGACGAAGCACATATCTCATAGAGAATCCAGAAAATATATTTTAAAAAAGCTCTCAAAACTCAAAAATAAGAAAACAACCTAATGAAAAATAATGGGCAAAAATTTAAAGATACTTCACCAGAGCAAATATATGGATGGCAAATAAGCACATGAAAAAATGCTCAAATTTTTAGAGAAATGCAAATTAGAGAAATGCAAATTAAAACCATGATGAGATACCATTACACCCCTTTTAGAATGGCCACAATTAAAATGACCACACCAAGAGCTGGCGAAGACATGGAGAAACCAGAACTCTCATGCCCTGCTGGTCAAAATGTAAAATGGTCCAGCTGTTTTGGAAAACATCTTGGAAGTTTCTTTAAAACATACACCATATGGGAGGAGAGAGAGGAGGGAGGGAGGTTTCGGTAATGGGACACAATAATCAACCACATTGTATAACGACAAAATAAAATGAAAAAATTAAAAAAAAAATAAAACATACACCATATGACCCAGCATTCCACCTCTAAATATTTAAGAGAAAAGGAAAAATATGTCCATACTTAGACTTGTATACAAATGTTCTTTTAGCAACTTTATTTGTAATAGCCCAAAATGAAAAACAACCCAAATGCTCATCAACAGGTGAACAGATAGATGGATCATGGGACATCCATACCATGGAATACCACTGAGCAATAAAGAGGAATGGACTACTGATACACACCACAACATGAATGAACCTCACAAGAATTATACAGAGTGAAAGAACCCAGAGGAGAAAAAGAGTACATACTGTACGACTCCATTTATACAGACTCTAAAAAATGCAAACCAATCTACAGTGACAGAAAGCAGATCAGTGATGTCTTGAGTATGGGGTGGGGGGTGAGGGCAGGGAGAAGCAGGAGAGAGGGATTACTAAAGGCACAAGGAAACTTTTGAGGGTGAGGGAAAGGTATACAAACTTGGTGTTTCAGATGATTTCACAGATCTATACAGATGTCAAAACAAATCAAATTGTACATTTTAAATATGGGCAGTATATTGTATGTCAGGCATATTTTAATAAAGTTGTATTTAAAATCTATTCAATATGAGTGTGAGAGGAGGGGGTAGGAAAAGAAAATGTTTCTATAAAAAACAAATTGAATCAGTTCCTCAAAAACTTAAAAATAGTATTATCATATGATCCAGCAATTCCATTTCTGTGCATATATTCAAAAGAACTGAAAGCAGGAACTCGAACAGGTATTTGTAAACCCATTTTCATGGCAGCATTATTCACAATAGCTGAGACATGGAAGCAACCCAAATGTCCATGAACACACGAATGGATAAACAAAATGTAGCGTATACATACAATAGAGTATCATTCAGCCCTAAAAAGGAAGGACATTCTGACACTTGCTACAGCACGGATGAACCTTGAAGACATTACGCTAAGTGAAATAAGCCAGTCACAAAGGACAAATGCTGTGTGATTCCACTTACATGAGGTACCTTGAGTAGTTAGATTCATCAAGACAGAAAATAGAATGGTGGTTGCCAAGGACTGGGGGCAGCAGGAAAAAGGGATTTACCGTTTCATGGGTGTAGAATTTCAGTTTGGGAAAATGAAAAAAGTTCTGAAGACGTATGGTGGTGATGGTTGCACAACAATGTATGTTCCGAATACCACTGAACTGTACGCTTAAAAAATGGTTAAGATGGTAAATGTTATGTTATGTGGATTTTACCACAATTATAACAAAAAAGTACAAAAATAAAAATTAAGTTGAATGCTTTGAAAAGATGCACTAAGGCCTGGTCCCTAAAAAAATTGCTGTCAAATTATAGGTAGGCAAGATCACTGTAAAATATTCAGGAACAAATCTAGAAGGATCTGCACCCAAATTCATTCATAAGCATCTTTAGGCTCTTGTTCCACTTTTAAAAAGCCAAAACTAACAACTGCAGTGCATGCCTTAGGAGGGTTTCTACAACAGATACTCAGGGGAATTCTAATCAGCAGATCTTGGCTCTAGATTAAGAAACTTACTAATGAATGTAAATGTGTATGTTTTGGTTAAAATATTTAAGTGACGCATGTATCATTTATATTACGCCCCACATCAACCTTCCACCTAACCAACCAATGAGGCAAAGAGGACTTTTAAGAATGTAAAATGAAGACCCAGAAAAACACACCAAAGTGTTGGCGTTAATCATTTCTAAATGAGTTCTTACTTTGTCCTTTATACTTTCCTGGACTTTCTAAAAGGTACATATTACTTCTATAATAATTTAAGCAATAAACTGTTTTTAAAGCAGCTATTGCTGGTGGTGGAAGCAGAGTTTAAATGACAAGAATGGAGATGCAGGTGCAGGGTGATGTCCAGGGCAGGGGGCCCAAAACCACACACAGGTTCAAGGAGCATTTGGGGTCTTCTGGATAAGTCCTTAAGGGGTTCCTTAATCTCCAGTGAAGGGAACCAGACCCAACCAGCTCTCAGAGGCATGAGAGGTGGAGCCCTGGCACCGACTCCCAGGGACTCCCACGATGGCAGGTGAGTCCAGGATTCCACCCACCATTGTGTTATATGCTTTTGGACACCTAGCCCTGTCCTGGGCACTGAGGGGAAGAATAGAGCAGTAGGCACAACACCGACCATTCTACATCAAATATCTCATTTATTCCTCAATACAGGTGCTCAAAGTAGGAAGCTGACTCTGTAGACCACCCTCTCTTTAGGGAGGGGGCAGGGCTATAGAAGTGCATTTTTTTAAAAAGTTTAAACTGTAAAAACAACACATGCTTATTATGAAAAATAAATAACTAAAACAGTCCTGATTTGTATGGAGTGAAAAAATAAAAGCATCCATTCCCCACACCATCCCCAGTCTATTCCCCAAAGGTAGCCCCTGGTAAGAGTTGGGCGGGCATCCACTCAGCCTTGTTCTGTGTTTGTACAAACAAAGTAAATATGGATGGGTGATAAGCTGTCAAGGTATGGAAGCACAGAACAGAGAGCTGTTCCCCTAGACATCTGCATCTCTCACTTCCTCACCTCCTTCGGATGTCATCAGGCCTTCTCTGGCCAACCTGTTCAAGAGTGTCAGAATCCCCAGAACCCACACCCATAATCCCTATCTCCGCCACCTTCAAGATTTCTTTCTCTCCATAGCACCTATCACCATCTGACATCCCATATATCTATCACCTTTCTTTTCATTTAATCGATCTCTCCTCACAGGAGTGTAGCTCCATGAGACAGGGAATTTGTTCACTGCTACATCCTAGTGCCTAGAACAGTGCCTGGCACACAGTAGACACTGCATACATATTAGCTGAAAGAAAGGAGTGAAGGGACAGACGGAAGGACGGGTGGAGGGAGGAGAGGGGAGAGGAAGAGAGGGGAAGGAAAAATATAGCACTCTAAATACAAATAGGATCATACTATACGTACTATTACACAATTTGCTTTTTTTCTCTTAACAATACGGTAGACATTTTTTATCACGGTAAGTCATTAATGTCAAAAGCTGCAAAGTATTCCTGTATGTGGAGATGCTGTCATTTACTTAACCCATTCTCTCCTTCTTGAGACTCTCTGTGGGCAGCAAGTGGGGAGAGGGGCACAATGAGGTGCCCCCATTGGCTCTTGGCAATAAGTTTTCCTGAATTTCGTCTATGATATCAACTGGTCATGGATCAGCGCATGCAAAGTCACCCTCAAGAGACGAAATGGCCCCCAGACCTGGTGGAATATGAAGGAGACATGGCTGGAGATGTCAACAAAGCGCAAAAAAAGACGTGTTCATTGGATGACAAGAATCAGAGAAAAGGGCATGTCACTGAGGCAAACCGTGGTGGGACCCATGGGAGCAGGGCCAGGAAGATGGTGCTGTGCCAGGCTGGCCCAAGTGTTGGGTCTGCCTGGCAGGCATTTCCCTTTTGGTGAAATGACTTGGGCAAGGCTCAGAGCCCACGGGCATTAAACTCTCAGATTGTTCCCAGCTCACCTGGCCTGGTGTGGATTCACCCAGCACTCCGGGAGCTTCCTGCAGGGAAGAAGGTGCCAGGCAGTCCATCTGACAGTAAATTTCTCTTTGAGAAATAGTAAACTGACTGCTGATTGGATCCATGAGTCTGTGGACTTGGTTAGCAGGAGCCAGGAGGCCCCAGTCCCATTAACTCAGTGGAGATAAAAATTGGGGGCCAGCTCAGCCAAGCGCCAGACACTGGGCAGGGAATTACTCACTAAAGAAATCACCCCCTCAGGCTGACCTGTCTGTGGGGTCAGTAGCCTGCCCTGTCCCATGGTTCACCTTCTTCAAACTTCTAGTAATGAACAACAAACCCCTACTGTCTAGTGAGCTCTTACGACGTACCAGGCCCTGAGCCACATGACCTATGGCTACAATGGCTCTGTGAGGCAGGAACTAGCGCACCCACTTACTGATAACAAAACCAAGTTTGGAAGATCAAGGAACTCACCCATGGATGTGATAGTCAAGACCCAAGAGTCAAGACTTGAACACAGACCTGACAGACCCCAGGGCAAGTGTTTCACAAAGGGCGTCCACAACCCCCTTGCACCCGTACCACCTGGGATTCTTGTTGGAAAAAGCAGATCCCAGGAGCCCACTTCCAGACATACTAAACTAGATTATCTGGAGGTGGGCTCCAGGAATCTGCATTTTTCCACATTTTTTTTATTGTGATAAATACACATAACATAAAATTTACTATCTTAACCATTTTCAGTGTAGCATTAAGTACTCAGTGCCAGTAAATATATTCACACAGTTGTGCAGCCATGACCGCCTCCCACCTTCAGGATTTTTTTCATCTCACAAAATTGAAGCTTGAAGCTCTGTACCCATTAAACAAGAACACCCCATTCTCCCTCTCCCTAGCCGCTGGCAACCACCATTTACTTTCCATCTCGATGAATGTGACTTCTCTAGGTACCTCATACAAATGGAATCATGCAGTATTTGTGATTGGCTTATTTCACCTGGGATAATGTCCTCAAGGTTCATCCATATTGTAGCATAAATCAGAATTTCCTTCCTTTTTTTTTTTTTTAAGATGACCGGTAAGAGGATCTTAACCCTTGACTTGGTGTTATCAGCACCACACTCTCCCAAGTGAGCCACAGACTGGCCCCAGAATTTCCTTCCTTTTTAAGGCTTAATAATATCCCATTGTAAGTATACTCATAGATCAATTTTACTAATATATTCGTCATTGATGGACACTTGGGCTGCTTCCATGTTTTTAGCTATTGTGAATAATGCTGCTATGAACGTGGGTGCACAAACATCTCTTCAAGACCCTGCTTTCAGTTCTTTTGAGTATATAACCAGAAGTAGGATTGCTCAATCATATAGTAATTCTATTTTTAATTTTTTGAGGAACTGCCATACTGTTTTCCGCAGGGGCTCTTTTCCACTATTTTCCATTCCTGCCAATGGTACATGAGTTCCAATTTCACCACATCCTTGACAATACTTATTTTTTGTTTCTTTGATAATAACCATACTAATAAGGGTGAGGTGGTATCTCACTATAGTTCTGATTTGCATTTCCCTAATGATTAGTGACGTTGAGCATGTGCTTATTGGCCATTTGTGTATATTCTTTGCAGCAACGTCTACTCAAGTCCTTTGCCCATTTTGAATTGAGGGTTTTATTGTTGTTAAGCTTGAGGAGTTCTCTATATATTCTAGACATTAATCTCTTATCAGATACATGATTTGCAAATATTTTCTCCTATTTTGTGGGTTGCCTGTTATACTCTGTTAATAATGTTTTGTTTTGGCAGCTGGCTAGTATGGAGATTCGAACCCTTGACCTTGGTGTTATAACACCACGCTTTAACGAACTGAGCTAACCAGCCAGCCTGATAGTCTTTTTTGATGTGCAAATTTTTAAATGTTCATAAAGTCCAATTTTTCTGTTATCTTCTTTTGTTGCCTGTGCCCTTGGTGTCCTATCCAAGAAATTATTGACAAATCCATGAAGCTCTTGTCCTAGGTTTTCTTCTAAGAATTTTATAGTTTTAGGCCTTACATTCAGGTCATGGATCCATTTTTAGTTAATTTTTGTATATGGTGTTAAGCAAGGGCCCAACTTCCTCCTTTTGCATGTGGATATTCAGTTGTTCCTGCACCATTTGTTGAAAAGACTGTCCCCCCATTGAATGGTCTTGGCACCCTTGTTGAAAATCATTTGACCATATATAAGAGAATTTGTTTCTGGGCTCTCTATTCTATTCCATCGGTCTATACGTGTGTCTTTATGACAGTACCACACTGCTGTGATTACTGTAGTCTGTAGTAACTTGTGAAATCAAGAAGTGTGAGTCTTCTAGCTTTGTTCCTTCTCAGAACTGTTTTGGTTTGGGGGGTCCTTTGAGGAGGAATCTGCATTTTTACCAGCTCCCCAGGCAATCTGTAGGTCCATTGCAGTCTGAGCACCACTGCACTATGCCATGTCACACCTCTTAACTCTCCTCCCTTCGCCTCCCTTGGCCTCTCCGGCCCTCTGGCCTTTCCTGGTTCTCCTTGTACATCTCCAACAACTCCTTCATGGTTTTGTTCTGTCCACCCTGTGATACTTTATTCACTGTCAAGGTTTAAGTGGCACCCAGTGGTGACAATACATTGCAGCCATGACCTCTCCCCTGAGCTACAAGCTCACACATGCCAACCCAACATCCTGACCCCAGGATGTCTTGGGGCTCCTCTGACACACCACGACCGAAACTCAGTCCACCGTCTTCCCCTCCAATCCTCCTCTTCTCCCTGGGGTCCTGATGGAATCACCATCTGCCCAGTCACCTGGAAACCTGCGGACCATCTTGGATTCTTCCCTCTCCCTCACCACCCCCACCGTTCACTCACCAGTGCTGCCAAGCATACCTCTTCAGTGTGTCTCAAACGTGTCCCTTCCTTTCTTCACTACAACTATAGTTCAGGCTTTGGCATCCTTTCCCTACACAACCACACTCCCATCACAACTGGTCTCCCTGCCTCCCATCTTGGGCCTCGTAAATCTATCCTCCACAGGGCAGCTAGAGTGATCTCTCCGTAAAGCAGATCTAAAACCTTCAGCAGCTGCCACTGCCCAGAGACACCCAGGGCCTGAGTAGATGTTGGTTCATACATCATCTCCTTTCCCTCTGACTGCTGAGTTAAATGTTTCACTAGGTAGTGGTTTGCTCTTGGCAACAAGATGATCTTTTGTAAATGAGTGTCTCACTGACCTCGTAGAAGTGAAAGTTTATTGTACCTTTATAAACAGCCTTGGATAAAGCACTAGAGTTGCTGCTAAAAGAGCAGTAGATGGAATTTTCATAGTAAACAATGTGGTGTCTCCTGGCCTAATTTCCCAGCACCAGGGGCCTTCTCATTAGGATTTCTCAGGCCCGTGCTTTCTAATATCTCTCTTTCCTTTTCCAGTCCCACCCTGGTCAGTTACAGCTTCCCACACCCTGGCTGTGTGTTCTCTGTGGAAAAGTGAATAAATGAGAAGCTCTTTTTAAGGGATATGAAATGGGGAACGTCTTCTAGAAAGAGTATCTAAACGTGTACTTGCAGTTTCTCAAGTAGGGGAAGGAGACAGAGCTTAGGAAGTGGAGCCAGGGAGAGCCCCAAGTCTGGCTGAGCACACCCTACAGCTAGGACCCTGGCTGGAGGTCAGCGGCCATCCGTGCTCACAGGCTTCCTGCCCACTCCCCACCCTATTTATGGGGCACTCAGGTGCAGACATTTGCAAACATGAGTTCAAGTCGTCCTTGCAACGACCCACACTGCTCTCTGTAGAACCAGGGAAACAGAGCCCCAGGTTTTGAAGTCTGTGCCCTGAATTAGTAGCCTAGCTAATAAGTGTCAAGATTTGAACCCAAGTTCTGCCTCTAAAGCTCATGCCTTTGCCACAGTGTCGTGCGCCCTCTGTTCCCCACCAGCCCCAGGCCTCTGGGGGTCTCAGCAGAAGAATCTAGCCCCCAGACAAACTTCTGGGTCTGAGGGGCCTCAGCCTGCAGACTCTGGATTCTGGAGGCAGGAGAAGCCCAGGGGTAGATGGCCAGGCTGGGGCAGAAGGAGCTAATCTGGCTGCAGTGGTCAGGCAGCAGAGACCTCCTGAAGAGTCTACAACTCTCTTTACAAGGAAGGAGAAACTGGGCACAGACAGGGACAGTTCTCACAGCCCATCACAAGTAAAAAATGCTCCCGGACCTTGGTTCATCCAGGACACACCCTGGGAGGTACATGAAAAAAAAAAAGGAGCTTCTAGGACAGGTGTGGAAGACACACTGACAGCAGCAGAGTTGGGACCAGCCCCAGCTCTCCAGACCCTCAGCCACCTCTCCCTTTCCTCTCGCCACCCCTTTCCTCCTCTCCCATGACCCTGCCCGTCGGCTCACTGCCCCAGCCTCCATGATTAGCTTCCCCAGAAGGCTTGGAGGATTCCAGCCAGATTCATCAGCACCCCCACCAGCTCCTAGGCCAGAGGCGCCCTGGCCCATAGATGTGTGAGGACCAGGGGACCAGGAGCCCTGGATTCTAGACCTCCACCTGCTTCCACTTGCCCTGTGAGTCTGGGCAGGTCCCTTCTCCTCTCTGAGCCTCAGTTTCTCCTCTGTGAAGGGGCAGGGATGGACAACATGACTCCAGGCACACTCAGTCCTGAGACTCTGGGCATCGCTTGAGGCTGTCCCCAGTTTGTGAGCCTGGCAGAGGTGGAGGTGCCCCAGGGCTAGCCTCCATGGAACAGACACCTTCGTGACCCTTGGAGGGGCCACCCAGGTCACGCCCTGGGGTAAGGCCCAACTGGGCCTCCCAAAAGCCCCCAGTGCCTCACAGTGAAAAACAATTAATTTCACCCCAAATAAGGGAACTTACAGCCAAGTTTCCCACCACGGCGCAGTTCCGGCTGGTTTATGTTAGCCGGACAAGACTAAACAGACCTTCACATTCCCAGTATTAAGCACTAAAAAAGAAAAAGCGCCTGTTTGTCTCTGAGCACTGGGGCGAACGAGAGGTCGGTGCTCCCCTGAGGCCCCCGAGAGGCTCAACAGACCCAGGGGTGCTCGAGGAAGGCCCTGGGGAGGGAAGCGGACTTCAACAGTCAGCAAAGTGGGTGGGCACAGAGTGACAGCGCCCAGGGGCATGTGGCCTGGGGGGCATGTGTGGAGGGGGCAGGTGGCTCTGTGTCTGCAGAGGTGGGAGTGTGAAGGGGACCCAGACAATGAGAAGGCAGAGAGAGAGTGGTGCGGGGAAGGAGTGAGCAGATGGCCACAAAAAGACCCCAGAAGCCCTTGCCCCACCTGCCTTGACCAAGAGGCCAGGGGGGGTGGGGGGAGAAGGAACTCAACCACTTCCTGGACAACACAGCGCCCTGTTCCCAGCTGCCCACCTGCCCACCTCCCTCAGTGTGGACACAACTAACCTGAGATAAGCATTTAATTATTTACAAAACAGAGAAGCCAGGAGCAAGGCTGCCTCCTGCTTTCCCACACAGGCCCCCCTCACACATACCTGCCCTCTAGCTTAGCCAAACCCCAGGGGGCCTGCCCCTCCATCCCTCCCTTACCTGGGCCGTCCCTTCACAAAGGGCTTTGCCACTGTGGTCTCGCAAAGCCGAGGAGCAGGCATCACGGTTCCCATCTTTGAGGTGAGTAAACAAACACTCTAGTGACGTGACCCACTCATCTGTGGACTGCAGAGCTAGAGTCAGTGGTACCCACAGCTTCTGAATCCTGCGATGCAGCCCCCACACCCTCAGGCCACACTGTCATTGTCCAGCCTTGCCCTGTTGACATCCACAGATGGCTCCATCTCCTCCATCTGCCCCCTGCCCACGCCCAGAGATAGCCCCTATCTGTCTATCCAAACTTCTCCCCCATTCTTCAAAACAAACTCATCCTGGGAGCCCTCCCTGACTCCACTCAGCCCCAGTGACCAGCACCACAAGCGTAATGAGGGCAGGGCCATATCTGTCCCCAGAGCCTGACACAAGACCTGGCTCCCAGAAGGCACCCAAAGAACATCTATCTGTGCCATCAGCGAACAGCTGAGTGAACCAGTGTCTCCATCCTGCCCTTGTGTTCTCTTATCTCAGCCCCCAAGCCCAGGATTCAGGAAATGTCATTTCAACAGAGAAAAGAATGTGGCCGTGGCAGCCCTGAAGGGCCCATGGAAGAAAAGTTTGAATTCTCCAAAATCAGCCCTTTCTTGCATTCGTTTCAAAATATTTGGGGCCGGCTCGGTGGCGCACTGGAGAGTGCGCTGCTTGGGAGCGTGGCGGCGGCGCTCCCGCCGATGGTTCGGATCCCATGTGGAGACCAGTTCGCGCTCACTGGCTGAGCGTGGTGCGGGCGCAACACCGAGGGTTGCGATCCCATTACCGGTCAGTAAAAAAAAGACAAAAAGAGAAAAAAATATATATATATATTTGTCTAGCGCTTGTGCGTGCCAGGCACTGGTGGTGGCGATACCACAGTAAGCGAGAGAGACAGTGAGAGAGCAACAGGTAAATAGGCCCTGACAACAAGTACAATCAGAGCATGGTGGGGAGCCCAGGACAGCGCTGGAGAGGACAGCAGAGGCCATCTAACCTGGCCGAGTGGTCAGAGAGGGCTTGCTGGCGGAAGTGACATCTAAGCCAAGACCTGAAGGCTGAGCCTAAAGATGACAACAATAGCCAATATTTATTATGCTTTACTGGTCAAGCATTATCTCACATACGGAATTTAGGGCAGAGAGAAGTTAAGCCTCTTGCTCAAGATGGCACAGGCAGCAAGAACAAAGTCTGGCTTGGGAGCCTGTGTCTCACCGGCAGTACACTCTAGCCTGCCTCCTTTCCTCCTCCCTCCTCACACCCCAGCGTGAGTCACTGGCCCAAGTCCCCTGGATGCCCTGGGGAGCTCCGGAGGCCTGCTGGGCTGCACCAGAATTCAACATCTGGGTTGGATTTCCATAGCCCAGTGGGACTCCCAGCCTTTCTGCCTCTCAGGTTCCTTGGCCAGGCCCAGAGAGTGGGACTTGGTGATCCCTGCAGACCAGACAGAGCCACCCCTATGTCCCTGGGACAGACTTGCTGTGGAGAAAACTCCCCCCTCTTTTCAGGTGCCTGAGTTTCTGGGACCACAAGGAAGAGGCTCTATCCCAAAGAATTTCTCCTGGAACATGAAAGAAATCGCCTCAGAGCTGGAAACTGTCTCCCCATTCACTGCTGTCCCCTGTTGATGCAGAACAGAGGAGGACTTCTGAGACAGGCAAGTCCCTCTGCAGCAGGGGTGAATGTGGGTAGGAGGCCAAGAGTCAGGGGCCCCCCATTCGAGGCCCTCTGGCAACAGTGTGACCAGGGCAAGTGGGTCCAGGGAACAGTAAGGGTAGCCTGGAAATGTCCAGGAAATAAGGCCAAGACCACCTGCCTCGGCAACTACTAGGGGATCTTGAGCAAGACCCAGGAGGGAAGAGACCAGAAGGCTTCACAGAGATGAAAACCCAGGACAAACGCAATGGAGTCTTTTCTTCCCAGCAACTACAGCTCTTTTAGAGAGGGATCAACTTACAGGTGATGGGGGAGAGAAATAGGACAGAGGAGGGGGCAGTGACCCTATATGGATACATAGTTTCTCAACCAGGTGCCAGCCCAGCTAGGGGTGAGAGGAAGGGAGACAGCCAGGCCTCTTCAGGTCACGGATTACACGTTTGCACCCACCGCCTGGGCTGAGTGAGAGCTAGCCCACCAGGGAGGGAGGTTCTCAGCCCGACCCAGCCCAGCTCCCACCCACCAGAGCCACACACCAAGCCCCAGGGACCCAGATTTAACATATCCCTCTCAACCTGCGCTCCCTCTCCCCAGGGACCACTCAGCACAAGTTAAGATCTGATTGGCACTAATTGGACCAAGCTGGCAGCGCCTGGGGCAGCCTGAGCGCTGTCACCATGGATTTGACTCACTGAGCAATGGCTGTCAGTGCCTGTGGAGCCTCTGGAGCCCACCATTAGTGTCATTTTGGGAGGCTCAAGTGAGCGTGGATGGGGCTTTGTGAATCAACATTGCTGTCTGGCCAAAGCTTGTGGCCAGACAAGTAACTTATCCACGATCTGACATCCAGGCAAGGGCTGGAACCCCAGCCTCCCAAATGTCACTCAGGAGTCTCTCTCCTGACCCCTTCATCTGCCGAGGGCCCCAGAACATCTCCTCTAGAAGAGAAAGGGGGTTCTAGCCCTTCCCTTCCTCCCAGGGCACACGGCCTCCACCCTGATAATCAAGAAGGGAACCTCAACCCAACCCTAGAACACTGAGCCCTCAAATGGACTCTTGGCCACAAGACTCAAAGCTCAATGGTAATCATGAATTCTGGACCCTGCGATGGAATGGAAACCTTCTCTCCAGGACTGGAATCCTTGCCCCAGCATGGAACTCAGTCCCCCAATCAGGAACCTCAACACCAACCCAGAATCTTGCCTGCAGAAATGGCATCTTCACCCCAAAATAGAATCTCATGCCTCAGGAACTGGACCTTAGCACCCAACAGTAAATCTCCACTTTCAGAACAAATCCTGAATCTGGGGGAACTATCTCAACAGCCAATCCACCCTCTTCTTATATTTTGTTACTTTCACACAATCTCAATTTGGGGATCAGATGAGAAAACCCAAGCTCCCTAAAACAGTTTCCTTCACAGTTTGCAGTGAAGGAAATAAGACTCCCTCACGCAAGCAGAGCTGCAGTTCCCAGGGGGCTGCCCTGTGGTGCAGAAACTTCCATGCGAGTGGCTTTGGGGATCAGATGAGAAAACCCAAGCTCCCTAAAACAGTTTCCTTCACAGTTTGCAGTGAAGGAAATAAGACTCCCTCATGCAAGCAGAGCTGCAGTTCCCAGGGGGCTGCCCTGTGGTGCAGAAACTTCCATGCGAGTGGCATCCTGTCACTCAAGGCCTGTCCCAACTACTTCCTCCATCTCCTTGGCTCCACACCAGAGTCTGGTATCTGGCTGGTCTCCTCAGCCCTACAGATCTGCCAGTCCCAGGCTCGGAAAGGGAAAACCCCATCTGTACCTCTCAGGCACTGGCTAAGATCTTGGCCCTGAAAAGAGGGGTTTCCTGCACAGGACTTGGCTAGAGGTGGGGGATAAAGTCAATCACCCCAGGCAGGGACAGACACTCCATGGGTCTGAGGTCTGCCTTGTTCCTGGAGGCTGGAGGACAGTCCAGGGAGCTCAGAGGCAGGAAGAGGTCCTGGCTGTAGCCTGAGGGTGAGGGTCAAGAATGGGTGTCACCCTAACGCTGCCTCAAAGGGGCCCCATTAAGAGACCCAGGAAGAGCCTAGAACAGGACGTGGAAGTGTGGACTTTCACAATCCCAGGCCAATCTGGGCCTCAGTGTCTCCTCTGTAACGTGGGCCTGTGAATCCTTGTCACGGGAGGAGAAAGCAGGAGGACATTGGTGAAATGTTATTCAAATGCAAGGGACCTGGCCCTGTGAAAAGTCCCCTAGCCCAGGGGCAGAGACAAACAGATTTCTTCTCTCTGCTCTTCCCCTTTCTCACCTGCCACCTCATTTCTCAGCCCACTTTTCTGCATTCTGTTTACTGCAGAGCCATCCATCCAGTCCCTACTGTTGTCCATCCCTTGACAGTTTAACAATTTAATAAGTACTGAGCCCCAGGGTAGAAGTCTAGGACTTTGATCTCCACTCTGGGAAAGCAGAGCATACGCTGGTCCCACCTGTCCTGCCTGTCCCAGCTGATTTATGGCCACCTTTCGTGGTTTATGTGTGTGGCTGGGAACTGGCACCTACCTGAGAGAAGCTGGCCAGGCCAGGGCTGAGGGCCCCTGGCTTGAGGGCCAGTGGGAGCCAGGTGCACATCACTCTGCCAGTGCTGCCTCTACCCTCTTGGGAGCCACGCGTGCCAGGCAGAGAGGACATTAATTATTGATGGTATCCCAGGGGGTAGGGATGGAACCAACAGCTCAGAGCCAGCACAGCCTGCTCACCTGTCTCTCCTCCTTGGCAGGAACACAGCTCCCAAGGGAGCACCCCCTCATCAGCACACACACCCCTGACCTCCCACAAAGCCTCATGGGCACCTTGCTCATCACTGCCCCAGAAGTCAGAATCCTCAGAAACATGTCAGTGCAAGCAGCCCCTCAACAACTCCCTCTCTGGGATCCCCACCTCCCTATCTTCATATTGACCTTGTAAAGTGTCTCCCAAACCAATCTACTTGCCTCCTACTCACTGCCACACCCTGGCAGAAGCCACCCCTCTCTCCTCGCCTAGAGCACAGCAGTGGCCTCCTTCCTGGCCCTCCCCTGCCCCTCTCTTGCCCTGAGAGCTTTCTAGGACATCTAAGTGATCTTGTCACTCTTCTGTTTAAAGGCCTGCAATAGTTCCCCTGGGACAACACCCTCCAAGCAGGCAGGCATCCACATCACAGTTGGGGCCGACCTTCTTTCCCCTCGGGTGTCCCTCTGGAGTCAGCTTCTATTAGCTCCTAAGAGCATCATCCTGCGAAGTCAGGGCCTTAAGATCCTGTTACCACCTGGTCCAATCCAGCTGTATGACATTAGGCAAATCACTTCCCCTCTCTGGGCCCAGCAGACCTGGGCTGAAAAGGGAAAGGGAAGTAGGACAAGATAATCTCTATGATGCATTGGGTTGTGATATCTGAAGTCCGTGGCCACCGGCCACCAAGCACAGGCCTGGCCACCTCCAGACCTTCTCCCCTCAGGAAGAACATGTTCAAAGGAACATTTGCTGATAAGATCGGGGCAAGAATAAGAAAGCAGACATGGAGGAGGAGGAGGTCTCCAGGACCCTTCTGCCAACACGGTCTGATGTCTGAATTGGACAAGGCTGGGCCATGAGTATCCCAAGGTCAGAGACGGTGCCCAGGACTCACCTCTCAGTTCTCCAGACACAGGGCCATGCCTGGCTCAGAGAAGGCAGCAACACATAAAACAAATCTGCTGGAATATCCTTGCAGCTCCACTCTACTCCGATCGGGCAAAGGGACTCCTCCCCTCCCTCTCGGGCACCTGGACACCCCCACTTGGATACATACACTCTAGACTGGCCCATGCCCTGGAGAACACCAGCCTCTCAGCAGATGCCAGGCAGAGGCTAGGGCAAGCCAGGTGAGAAGGATGAAGGTGAAAGCCAGGAGCAGGTGGAAATGCCACCGCTCTAATCAGAGCACCCTCCCCTAGGGACCCTTTCTGTCTCCATCCCAACCTCTGGAGCAGCCAGGATGGCATTCTAGGGCAACAGGGCCAAAGAAGGCCATCCAGGGAAGCCAGCAGACACACTGCCCTCCCTCTCCCTCCATCCCAGGAAGGGTCCTCTCTCCTCCTGCTCTGTCCCCACACAGACAGCCTTTGTGACCAGCGACTTACTTCCATGGACAGAATAAGGGGGAGGGGGTGGGTCAGCTCTGAGACACAAGGAAGTAAGTGGCTGCTTAATGATTTCTGCTGAAAGCTCCTTGGCCACCCTGGCCAGGAGGGCTTGGGAGGATTCGGCCTGGGCTCAGCCTCTCCACACTTGGCAGCTCCCTAAGCTGTCCTCGAGCACAGGGTGCTGTGCTAGTCCTTCTCCCAGGAACACCCCTCACCTCTGCAACACACAGTTCAATGTTCTCAACTGGGGTAGCACTAGCCCCTCTAGGGTGCTTTTAAAAATATGGGGGAGCTATTTTTTTTAATGTCACAATGACGTTTGGAGTGGCCAGTGGTATTTAATAGGCAGGGGCCCAGGATGATAAAAGAAGAGTTCCACGCCCAACATGCTAGAAGCACTCCTTCTGGGAACATGAAGCCACTCCCTACTCATTTGCAGGTCACTTCCCTAGAGAAACCTTCCCTGACCTCCAGGACAAGGTCAATTTCACCCATGATAGCTTCCCAGTCTTCTCTTTCACAGCATTTACCCAAATGTAACGGCTTGAGTAAGTGATTACAGAAATTGTTGAGCAGGACGGTTAAAGGCAGCAGGTCCTCTGCCCTCCGGGAGGTGGTGCACAGCTCTCCACCCCTCAGTGTAGGTGCACAGGGCAACTTGCTTCCAAGAGCGCAATACAGAAAGGGGAGAAAGTGTAACTCTAAGTTCACAATGGAGACACCTGACAAGCATGTCCTCTGCCAAGAGCTCAAGGTCAACATCCACAGTGACGCGTTGTGTTGACAGCATGAGCAGTTGTGTGACTTTGCCTC
>NW_007727745.1:288741-297730 GCF_000696425.1 Galeopterus variegatus | reverse complement strand
CAGTCTTCTCTTTCACAGCATTTACCCAAATGTAACGGCTTGAGTAAGTGATTACAGAAATGGTTGAGCAGGACGGTTAAAGGCAGTAGGTCCTCTGCCCTCCGGGAGGTGGTGCACAGCTCTCCACCCCTCAGTGCAGGTGCACAGGGCAACTTGCTTCCAAGAGCGCAATACAGAAAGGGGAGAAAGTGTAACTCTAAGTTCACAATGGAGACACCTGACAAGCATGTCCTCTGCCAAGAGCTCAAGGTCAACATCCACAGTGACGCGTTGTGTTGACAGCATGAGCAGTTGTGTGACTTTACCTCCACAGTCTTTCTCCCCAAAAGCTATAACCACAATCTAATCATGAGAAAAACATCGAACAAATCCCAACAGAGTCTACAAATACCTAACCAGTAATCCGCAAAGCTGTCAAGGTCTTCAAAAACAAGGAAAGTGTAAGAAAATGTCACAACCAAGAGGAGCCTAAAAACATGACAATGAGATATACAGTAACTAACAATAAAATGCAGTATCCTAGATGGGAATCCTGGTACAGAAAAAGGACATTAGGGAAAACCTAGAAAAATCTGAAAAAAGTATGGACATCAACTAGTAACAACACATTAATATTGGTTCATTAATTGTCACAAATGTTGCATGCTAATGTAAGATGTTAATAAAAGAGAAACTGGATGTGGGTTATATAGAAACTCTGTACTATTTTTACAATAATTCTGTGTATCTGAAACTGTTCTAAAATAAAAAGGTTTAAGGTTATTTGAAAAAAAGAAAAATGGTGGTAGCTTCAAAGTCAGAATCCCATACAGCTCCATTTCATACCACCCATGTGACCACCAGCAAATTATTTAATTTCTCTAAGCCTCAGTTTGTCCATCTGTAAGTGGGTTAATAATCACCCCTACTTGGCATGGCTGTTGTAAAGATGAACTGAGACGACAGGTATAAACAGCTCAGGCTCGGGCAGGCCCCGTGGCGCACTCGGGAGAGTGCGGCGCACTTGGGAGCGCAGCGGCTCCCACCGCAGGTTCGGATCCTATATAGGAATGGCCGGTGCGCTCACTGGCTGAGCGCAGTTCGGGCGACACCAAGCCAAGGGTTGCGATCCCCTTACCGGTCACAAAAAAGACAAAAAAAAAAAAAATAGCTCAGGCTCCAGCACACAGAATGTTAGCAGTTATCCTCTTCCAACTCCGTTGTGTTCATTTGTCATTTTTGTTCCTAGTGCCTTCCCACTAGAGAGTAAGCTCCGTGGTGGCGAGCCCTCGTCTGCTTTGTGTCACAACGTACCCTCATGCCTAGGAGAGTGTCCGGCCCACTGCTGATGCTTCCTATGCATTTGTTAAACAACAAATGAGCTCTCCCACCCACTTCTTGCCCCCCCCCAATCAGAACATTCCAGGAACCCCAACTCTCACCCCAGGGCAACTTCAGTTCCCAAGCTCAGCACCAGGGCTGCACCTGCCCCCCAGAACTGCAGCTAGAGCAGAGAGGAAGCCAAGGCCTCCCACCTGCCTCCCCGTGCCTCCTGTCTATTCCCTCCTCCTCTCTCAGCCCTTCTTTTCTCTAAGCTCTGCCCCCCCTCACCCCCCACAAGCATCAGCACCTGCTCATTTCCCAAAGCAGCAGGGTAATGACCCCTGATAAGCATCTTTTAATAAACCCTGGAGCTGGATCTGTCATCCAGAAGCTATATTCTCCCCCTTCGCACCCCCACCCCCATCTCCTCCCACTTCCTGGGCTGGCCCATTATTAGTGCCTCCGGTCTGGCCAGGCAGACCCCACAGGCCCCTAGGGCCTCTGAACTCTGGCTTGTCGGGGAATGGCCAACGGGCAGCCCAGGCTATTCTGTAAGTCTCAGCAGCCTGGCCCGGCTCTGCCTGTGCCACCCGGCCTGACTGCTGGCCAGTTCTCTTCTGTCTATCTCTTCCCTGGTGTTACCAAGGAGATCACTTGCATCCTGCCCAGGGTTGCCAAAGCAACCGGCTCAGCAAGAAGCAGCCCCTCAGCCTCTAGCCCCTGTGTGTGCAGGTCCAGGAATGAGATAGTCACAGACTAACAGGAAACAGGCCTGGGCAGCTGGCACACCAGGGTAAAGGCAACCCTGGCTTTCCCTGGCAGTACCCAGTTCCTGTCCTCCTTCCTTCCTTCACTCTCCTTCTTCTGTAGCTACTTTCACCCATCCTGCTTCCATCTCAGGCTCTGGGATTTAGAGCCAGTGCCTGGGCCTTGAGGTGTACAACTTGGAAGTGGGCATATGCCATCTGCTGTGGACTGAAAGAGAGAAAGATCTCTCTCTCTCCATACACACACCAAGGAAAGGCCATATGAGGACACAGCAAGAAGGCAGCCGTCTGCAAGCCAGGAAGAGAGCCCCTGCCAGAACCCAGCCATGTGGACACCCTCGTCTCAGACTTCCAGCTTCCATAAGTGTGAGAAATAAATTTCTGTTGTTTAGGCCACCCGATGCGTAGAATTTTCTTATGGCATACTGAGCAGACTAAGATATCACCCCAGAGGGTCAAGGAAAAGAGAGCCCAATATGGAGAAATTTTCCCTAGGACGGGTTTTCTCCATTATGGGCTTTGCTGTCTTGGGTAGAAATCCCAGCTCTGCCATTTCCTAGTTCAATGTTTCTGGAAAGCAACCTTAACTTCCATCAGTCTGTTTTCTCACATATAAAATTGGAATAACAATATCTATCTCATATTTATAGGAACATTAAATAATCAATCTACACAAATGTACTTAGCTTAGTGTCAAGCATCAGAATTTGGGCTTCTTAAAAATCTTTTCTTTTTTTTTTTTCCTGACAGGCAATGGCCCTGCTAACCATAGCAGAGTCAAAAAAGCTTCCAGATTCACCCATGGGAACCCTAGATGAGTAGGTCAGCTTGGCTGTCCCACCCAGCCCTTTCTGCAAGGCTAGGCCAGAAGCCTACAGCCTCCAAGAGCCTCCCAGCTGCTCAGGATGCTTCATACCCTCCTCTCCCTAGCCTGTATTTTGCTTCTGTTGCTGCTGTTGTTTAAATTAAATCACTACACGTCTCTTGCTCAAAAGCCATCCATGGCTCCCGATGCCTACAGGATAAAATCTAAACTCTTCACTCTGACTTGATCCGAAGCCCTCCAAACCTCCAACGTCTGACCCAGGCCTACCTTCAAAGATAGACCTGCTAATCTCCCACTGGGCGCCCCACCTCCCAGGCTGGAGGGGCTGCTTGCTGTCCCTGCACATGCCCTACATTCTTCTGCCTCTGTGTCTTTGCCACTCACTGGAGACACCCTCCTAGCCCCACCCCCAGTCTTCTCCAGCCACCTCCAGGCTCTCCTCCTTTGAGAAGCCTGAGGCCACCTACTCCAAGAGTGCCAGGATGGGACTGTCCTGAGGCTCCACAGCCTGAGTATCTCTCAGATCTTGAGGATTTTGTTAAACATGCAGGTTTGGTGGTCCCTACCCCATATATTCTGAGTCAGTGGGGCTGAGCTGGGTGCTGGGAACCTGCAATGTAGACACGTTTCCAGCTGATACTGATGCAGGCAGTAGAAAACCCTCATTTTGAGAAACACTGGCCCAAAGGAACAGCAGGTATCCTCAAAAGTGACAAGTGGCTGAAGGGTCCACATGGCTAAAAACCCTGCAGGGAGGTGTAAGAGGCAGGGGGCTGGGAGTTCAGACTAGCCCAGCCCGCTTGGTCCTCTGGTTACCCCATAATATGCCCTTTCCCTCCTCTGGGGCTCTATCCAGAGACCAGAAAATTGCTCCCCAGACTCTTTCCCCAGTGGAAGACAGAACCCACCCAAGGCTGAATTCCATGAGGGCAGGATAATATAATGGTCACAATAATGAACTCTAAAGTCAGAGAGTCCTGGGTTTGAATCCCAGCTCCATCAGTTTCTAACTGCATGGTCTGGGATAAGTTACTTAACCTCCCTGAGCCTCTTTTTCCCCACCTATAAAATGGTGACAAGGTTACTTCCCTCAGTAGATTGTCGGGAGGAAATGGAAATAATCTACATACAAGTATTTGGCACACAGTAACCACCCAACACATGGTAGCTACTATAAATATTATGATGATGATTAACAAAACAGGGTTGAAAGGTAAAGCTGAAATGAAAGCTGACAGGGCATGCAGGGGTTCAACAAGGGGCTGACCCCGCCCAGCATCTCTGAAGTTGGGGGTAGCTGAGGAGGCCACCAGGCACCCCCGAGATCTGTCTGCTGCGTCACTGGGGGTGGAAAGCTGGATGAGCTCACCTAATCTACATGCGTCATGACAACCAAGGAAGGAGGCCAGACAAGAGCTATGGGAACATCCAATTATGGCTGCCCCCGGCCACTGCTGATAAGGGGAGGGGCATGATGGAAATAGGACTTTAGGAGAATCACTCTGGCAGCATCAAAGAAGGGACCAGAGGCAGACAGGCCAATTAGAATGGCAGCTGTTGCAATATCTGGGATGAGGACCCAGAACAGGGAAGTAGCAGTGAGGCTGCAATGGCAGGAAAGTGGCCAGGGCCTTGTCCAAGGAGGACCCATCCCCCACACCCACACCCGGAGAGCAGTGAGGAAGTTCAGGGTCTGCAGACAAGTTCCTGTGGCTCACTCTGGCCCACCTCAAGAACCAAGTCCCATCAACCGACCTTAGCAGCTTCTCCCTCAGCCATGATAGAAAAGACACTAAAAACAACAGGTGTCTGGCTGGTGTCACGCCCAGCCAGAACTGGAGGGGGACAGTCTCCCTGTGGCTGTCCCAACCAGTGGCTTTTTAAGCATCTAGTTCACAAAGTACCACCTTTTAAAAGACGGGAGGTCCACTCCTAGATATATACCCCAAAGAATTAAAAACAGGTATTCAAACAAAAACTTATACACATCATCCCTAAGAGGTCTGAGCCAAAAAAAAAAAAAAAAAATTATACACAATGTTCATAGCAGCATTACTCATCATAACCAAAAGGTGGAAACAGCCCAAGTGTCCATTAACTGATACACAGACAAAATGTGGCCTATCCATACAATGGAATATTATTCAGCCACGGGAAGGAAAGAAGATGTCCAGAATAGGCAAATCCACAGAGATAGAAAGTAGATTAGTGGTTGCCAGGGATTCAGGGGAGGGAGTAATGAGAATGGCTGCTTAATGGACGTGAGGTTTCCTTTCGAAGTGATGAAAATATTCTGGAATTAGATAGAGGTGGCGGTTGAACAACATTGTAAATGTACTAAATGCTACTAAGTCGTACACTTTAAAATGGTTAAAATGGTGAATTTTATGTTATATAAATTTTACTACAATAAAAAAAAAAAGAAAATGGGAGGTGGCCCTTCTGTGGGTGACCACTGGAGCTGAATAACTCTCCCAAAGGCCCTTCTAGCTGCCTGTCCCTCAACACACAGCATCAAGCAGGCAGGCACTCTGGGGAGCTAGGGACCGAGGAAAATCTTTATTCTCCGCTGTCTTGTCTTTATTCTTTTTCTCCACAAAGCATGTCACCCTGCACCCCTCACTGAGCATATACACTTACTTGTTCTCCCCTCCAAGCCTTTGCCATCTGTCCCTTCCCCCACTCCTCCCACACCCGGCATCCCTTACCATCCACCCAATTCCTGCAGTTCCCTCCATGTCCAGCTCAAATCCTTCCCTGATGCCCGATCTCTGACCTCTGCCCACACATTTGGGGTTTCAACAGTTCAACCAAGCAAGCACTTGATTCCATCCACTCTCTCAACCTTGCCTTTCCAAAGAGATCTTCAGCCTCTAAAAGCCCAAGTATGTTAAGAGCTTTCACCTCTGAGCTGGGCACATGGCAGCTCCTCAGACACTGTCTGGTTTTCTTAAGCCCACAGCTATACCATGGACACTCTCCCCTGGACACTCTAGACCAATGCTGTGCAGACCCTGCTGGGAATCACCAGCAGTGCAGTGAGGTCAGCATGTCTCCAGGAAGAAAACCAAAGTCTACCACCCAACAGATGAGGGACAAGCCTCGTTTCATGTCAGCCTGACAGCTCCATCTCCAGTCAGTCCCAGGGTTCTTATTATGCCAACCTCTTCCAGTTGTTTTCATTAAAATGGTGAGGAATCCATAGAGGTTGCAATTATAAAAGGAAAGGAAAAAATAGAGACAGTTGCTCCACCTCGACCCCCAGCAAATTTCTGGATGGGCACTGAATAAGAATTACAGCTGAATTCTGCTGAGTACAGAAGCAATCCCAGCAGAATTCTGGGTGGGCAGTCAGAATCACAGCCTACCAGGGTCAACACCAATACAATTAGAATGGAATTCTGGATGACGACTGATATATCAGAGAAGACTCCTAGGTCAATGCTGATACAGTTGGAAAGGAATTTGCAGTGAACACTAAACAATTACAGAATAACAGTGATGCCTGTATTACGGTGGGCAGATGGGAACAGGTCCCTGAAAATCAAGCTGAGAAGAAGGATCAGTGGGTCCTGGATGAAAGGTAGAGGGTACCAATAGGTTGCCTTCCTGGGCACATTTCACTTTAAGCTTGGAAGGAGCAGAATCAAAATTTCCATGGCCACTTCCAGTAGGTATGTAGATGGGGCAGGGAGATGGGAGGCCCTCTCCTGTCTCCTCCTGCCTCCTGCCAAAGACCCTAGCCACAGAGACCCCAGATTCCCACAATCCCAGACTTTAGATAAAAAGCGGTGCAATTACTGGAGCCTTGTCTGGACTTCCATAGAATCAAGGATGGACCTGGGTGTTCTCATTGGGGCAGCTTATGAGTATTAAAGGACCAGATCCACTGACTAGCCTCCAGAGAACCCTGAAAGACAGAACCCAGCTCTGCCACTTGACTGACTCACCAAGTAATCTGGGCAAATCACTATCCTTTTCCCTAACTGTTCTCACTTGTATGGGAGGAGGTTGGACTGAACGATGTCCACAGGTTCTTCCACCATTAGGAATCTGTTTCTAATGCTCAGAAACAGTGTTTATACATGCTAACACTGATAGCATATTTATGATTATAAAAATAATACTTATTGTAGAAATTTTAGAAAAGAGCAAAATATAAAAAGAGAAGAGAAAAAAATCTCATATGATCCCATTACCCAGAGGAAACCATTTGTTAACTTTTTGGAAATTTTCCCTACAGGTTTCTTTGTTTATTTGTTTTGGTTTTGTTGGGGTTTTGTTTTGCATTCAAATAATTTCTTTCAAACAAAATTAGGATCATACAGTCTTCACAATTTTGTATCCTGTCATTATGCTATGAGCATTTTCTCAAGTCATCAAATATTCTTCAAAAATATAATTTATTGAGTGCATCGTACTCCACCAAGAGTACACACCATGATTACTGGGCATTTAGGTTGTTTTCCTAATATAAATAATACTGCCGTGAACTTGTAGCCTAGTACTACAAGTATTTGCCTGAATCTCCATTTTCTTAGGATCAGTTCCTCTACGTGGGATTACAAGATAACGAATATGATATATTAAAAGGGTCTTGACATGTATCCCCATATTAATTTCCTGAAGACACAACACACTCGTTGATCTTCCTGAACTGAGTGAGAGGTGAAGTTCTGAAGGAATTGGCGTTAGAACACAGGATGGTGGTCCCACCTCGCCTCCTCTGCCAGAAAAGGTTAACTGTCCAGCAAAGAGGAGACAGACCACCGAGTCAGAAGATGAGGGTCTGCAACCTAGCTCTGCCCCTCGCTGGCTCTGAGAACCTGAAACAAGACTTCGAGCTCCCCAGATTTAAAATGGGTATGACTGGCTCTGCTCTGCTGGCTCCCCATGGCAGGTTCCAAGCTCACTGAAAAGGTGTTTGTGAAAGCTCTTTGTAAACTTCAATGCCTTGTGTTAAAGGGCACTACTATTATCTTTCTCATAACCACCGGGAGCTGAAGAAGTGGGGTGCTCTTTGTGAAAGCCCAAGGGCTTCCCTTCCTGGCTGTTAGTCATCAGAATGCCCAGGACAAGTGCTGCTGGTACTGAGGGGGACAGAAAAGCAGCTTTCTGAAGGGAATTAGTAGGGCCTGCGGGCCCAGGAGGACCCAGCAGTATCTTCCAAAGGTCAGAGACAGCGTCGTCAGCGGCAAGGTGGGGGACTGGGCCTAGGGTCCCCCCTCCTGGGGGTGCTGGATGGATCTGGGGACATAAAAAGCAAAGACCTTCCAGGTAGATGTCCCTCTCTTTCAAGGCTCCCACCCTCTCCTATCTAGGGTACCGACCAGACATTGGATCTTTTCGGGGATCTGGAAATCAAGCTGATTCAATGAACACAAAAAGCCAACAGCTACAGAGGACCCCAGGATCCATCAGCTCTGGCCCCTTCTTCTAGGCTGCTGTAAGTCAGTCTTGGATTTTTAAGACCCTCCAATTGGAAATGCAACTAGTGCTTCCAGCCTACTCTCTCCAGCACTAGGCGGATGAAAAGGAGACCTTGGATCCTCCCTGGAGAAGCTCAGCCGGACGACCTCAGCTTCCCTCCACACGCCCCTATCCACCGGGCAAACGCCCTTGCCCCTCTCTTCACCCCCGCTTAGCATCACGGTCTGAAGGGACTCCAGTGACGTTCCCAGTGCTGGCAGGGAGAACTGCGCAGACCCCAGGGAACGCCATCCTCCCCGGTTTCCACCACCACCACCGCCAGCCCCCCACCGCCAGCCCACCTGCATGGCCAGATGTGCATCTCCCGCACAACAGGTGGCACCTGCCCGTCCTCCCCGACTACACCTCTCCACCTCTCCCTGCCCCTCCACCTGCGCCCCGGTCCTCCAGCTGCGCCCGGCGCCGGCGAAGCCTACCTTTGAGGTTCTGGGGGTGGCCCCGCGGCGCCCGGCTCGGGTTTCCTCGGGGCAGAGAGGGGATGCTGGAGAAGTTGTTACCCATGGCATCCGGCCCGGGGGGTTCGGCACTCTCGGGGGGCAGGCGAGGCTGGGCAGCAGCAGAGGTAATGTGTGCGAGTGTGTGCGCGCGCGGGTGCGCGCCGCCG
>NW_007727745.1:211662-287741 GCF_000696425.1 Galeopterus variegatus | reverse complement strand
CGGGCCATAGAGTCAGAGGCCCCGGCGCGAGCGCTCAGCGGCTCGGCCTGCCCGGAGGTGGGGCGGCTCGTCGGCCGGCTCGGTCCCCGCCCGCGGGGACGGACGCTGCGGCGACGTGCGTGGGGCCCTCCCGCCCGCGGGGGTGCAGGGAGCTTCGTCTCCCTCGGCCGCCGCGCTCCCACCCCCGCCGGGCACCTCCCGCGACCGCCGCCCCCGCCCCAGCGGTCGCCAGGATTCCCTCGCTCCGGTTGTTATGGTGACAGCTGCGCCGGTGAATGAGCGTCTTAGTGACACGCGCGCGCCCGCCGGCCCAGATGTGGTCCCGGGGCGCGCCGCGTTCCCGGCTGCCACAAGTTCGGGCGGCGCAGGGGCCCCCGGGGCACGGCTCTGGGAGGCGCGGGGGTGAGACGTCAGGCGAAGACCGGGGCTGCAGAGGTTGGGCTGCTTCCCCTCGGGGAACCGCGGAACTCGAAAACGGGAGGAGCGGTACAGCCAGGGCGGGCGAGGTAGCTCTCATTTACAGTTTCCCTAGCACCAGATACAGGGCCTGGCACATAGTAAAAAGCTCAAGAAAAAAATTTAAATGGGTGAATGGATGATTGAATAAAGGACTTGAAATTAGGATCTGAAGGGGTGCAAGGGCAAGGGCTCAGAACAAGAACCCCAGGCAGTCCTGTTCCTGGACAAATAGCAGTGGGGCCTTTGGGTGCTTATAGACCAGACTCATAAGACTGAGTCTCTGGTCAATCCGGGGGAACAGATCTCAGGGACAAACCACTAGAGAAGCACCAACTCTGAACTGAGTGGTTCAGTCAGCTATGGGGGAGGGGAGCAGGCCACCTATAGCAGTCAAAGAAGGCTTCCTGGAGGAAGGGGGCTTCGGCAAGTGTCCTGTTCAGATGACTCTTCTGTTAGTGTAGCTCAGCGCTGCTACCAGGAAGCCTGCAGGAAGGGAGAAGAATGTCATTCTCCTCCTACCTGGACCTGGGTAGTCTCTTTGTCCCTGCTGATAGGGGTAGAAGACATTCCAAGGCCCCCCTCCCCTCCTTCAGAGAATCAGCCTTCCTGCTCATCTAGTCACCTCTAGCCCCCTGATCCGACTTCAGCAACTCTAATACAGAGTCCAGTGAAGACGTGGATGGGCAACGGGCATCTCATTCAGCCTCTTCTGGAAGGCTCTTCCCCCAAATCTGCATGTGATGGCCCTTCATTATTCAGGCACAGTTTATGTCCTGACCTTCCCTGACCATCCCAAGTAAAGAACCCCCACCGCTCTCAGTCACTTTCCATACTGTTATTCCGTTTTACTTTCTTCATAGCTTTTGTATGGAACTAGTTTAAAGTAGCCTTTCCCCCTTGTTTATATTCTGCCTCCCCCACTAGAACATAAGTTCTGGGATGGGAGAGCACAGGTCAGTCACATTCACCATGGTGCCCTAGTCCCTGGGAGAGTGCCTGGCACAGGACAGATTCTCGGAAATAATTATGGAATGGATGAATCTCCTGCCTGCCAGCAGAAGGACACTGCTGGAATCCCTGAGAGTGGAGCCTTCTGAACCGCTTTTTATTTCTCACCTCTGCCCTCCACCCCCACCCCATTCCAGGCATCACACCCTAAATGTCTGGGACTCCAGGAGAGCTAGAAATATCTGTGGCAGCCGCTTTCTGGGGTCTGGAGGGAGAGACAGCCCTTGACCCTGGCTTCCAGCCCTTGGATGCCCAGGATCACGTGCCTAGCCAGCTGCAGAATGGACATGGCAGGCCAGGGACTGTCTTTTCTATGGGCAATATCTTCCCAAGGCTCACTCCCAACCCATGACTCATGTGTCAGAAATCCATGAGCTCTGAATGGCAACCTACCTCCACATTTGCACACACAACTCTACACCATCTCCCATACTCACTTCTATGCAAGCACCCACACGCACACAATTGCATACTCCCTGAAATCTGCTGGAATGAAGTCACTGTGAGCAGCTGCAGGGTTCAGACCTTTTACAAGTCACAGTAAATAGGAGGACGCTGTATAGATGAGACTAATTCCCCTCGAGTGTGTGTGAAGCACAAGACCCTTGCTAGGATTTGCAGACAGTGGCTGGCATGAGTCTCAGGGCCCTCCCTAGAGTAGTCCTGCCTCTCCCTCATCCTGGAAAGAGAAGCCAGGGCATAGGCAGGGGGCTGCGAGTGGAGGGTGAGGCCCCAAAGGTAGAGGACAGCGGGGATGTCACAGGCCCACATAATCTAAACCTGAGGCTTGGGCAAAACAGGGGAGAGATGAAGGTCAAAGGGAAGAAGGTGAGTAAGAGCCAGAGGTGGGTGCCCACCTAAGCCCAGAGGCAGCCCACAGGCTCTGCACGTCAGGGCAGCCTGATCCTGGGGAGCCCCAAAGAAAGGTGAGAGGCATCAGGGACAAAGGCCAGGAACTGAGGGCAGGACAGAAACTTTCCCTGACTCAAGAAGGTTGAGGAGATCATAGGAGGATTAACAGGGCTGGGACCAGGAAGAGAAAAGGAAGGCATCCTGGTGCAAAATTGAAGGAGGTGTTCATTCTCGGGGTCATGCGGATGTCAACTCTGCACTTGCACAAGCCTGAGTGTAAGGACTTCTGACATGTCACACTTTAGGCCCCTCCCTAGCCTCACCCTAATCCTTCTGGGGAGCTCTGTACTGGGAGAGGGGACATCACTGTTAAGTGTCAACTGGGCGCAGGTCACTGCCCAGGCAGGGACCTAGAGGAGGTGGGTGTGACTGCATGGGACCCAGAGAAGCTGAGCATGACCCCTCTAAGGCATCCTGTGCTCCAGAAATCCTTTCCTGGCAGGGACTGTGGTTAGACCAGGCTCAGAGGATCAAAGAATGCCAGCACCCTCCTTCCCTCTGGGCACTGGGCAGAACCCCGAGCCTTCAAACCATCCTTCACCAAGGCAGCTGCCAGGAGTCAGAGAAGCAGCCTATGTGGCCCCAGGGCCTTTTCCAGCAACACCCTGGGAGGGAGGAGGTAGAAAGAACCTGCCAAGGAGACAGGGGCTGGACAAAGACACTGTTTTAGTGGATTCAGTGGAAGCTATTAATACCCACAAGGTGATGTTCTAGCACCTATCACCATGGCAACACGCCCCCCCCCAGGCAGTGCTCATTGGGGTGGATGTCAGTGCATACGTGTTTGCGTGTGTCCTTGTATGTGTATACGTGGGTGCTGTGAGTGCTCGGGAGAGGGAGGATCACGGGACGGTCTTACAGAGAAACCAGGACTCCGTCCACAGCAGCTCTTCCCCTCTCCCTTCCCTCACCCTGTTTCTGGCTGTTTCCTTCCCCCTTCTCCCTGCCTCCTTCCCTCCCGCTCCCCTCCGTGTCTTTCTCCCCTTCTCCGCACCTTCCTTCTCTGCTTCTCCCCATCTTTGTCACTTTGTCTCCTTGCACTCTCTGTTCTTTTGTTTCCTTGCCCTTGGTCTCCTCCTGCCTGGTTCACCTCTCTCCACCCCTTCTTTCTCACTCTCCACAGCTTCCAGATCAGTTTAAGTCCTGAGTCACCCTGTTGATAGAATAATAGAATATTTGGCTGAGAGTCTACTTTCTTCCTTCCCTGAGCCCCTGGATACTGAGTTCAGAACCAGCCACAGGGATGGCCCCCACCAGGCAGGCAAGAGTGGGGTTCCTGTAGGCCAAGCTGGGCTCCCCTGAACTTGAGACCACCCTAGTCAGCCGCATGACACCTCCCTTCCTGTCAAGAAACTAACCTTAAAATAGGAAAGGGCCACAAGAGTGGCACCCCTCCCATCTCCCAAGGCCCAGCCCATAGTTAATCAAGCTATCAGAAAACCTGGTGAAGTGGTGGGGACTGTCCTGCCTGAACTGCGGGGGTGGCTGGACATGTTGGAGGAAGAGATCCCTGAGTGCCTGATACATAATAGATAATAAATATTTGTTAAATGAATCAATGGATAAAGAAATAGATGAGTTACCCTATCAATAAAGCCACGCAGCCAGCCAGAGAGCTTTGCTGGGACCTGCCTATACTGTCAGCTCCCTTCTCGGCAGTACCTTTCCCATAAAGTTTCCCTGAAGCCAGGCCTCAATGAAAGTTTCTGCTACCCATTTTAGCATGGAATGGGCACCATAATGCCTTGTTCCCAACTACTTTGAGATTCAGCCTCACTGGTTCCTCAGTGACCATTCATTGAGCACCACATGTATGCCGGGCACTGAGTAAGGTGCACTTTCCTTGCTAGCACCATGGGGGAGTCTGTCCTGTGCTTCCATGTACTCCAGTCCCAGTTCCCCACCCCCTGGGCCTCAGGACTCAACACACAGTAGGTCTCACTGAATGCTGCTTGCGTAGCTAGGCAGTTGCCGCAGATCTCCAAACTTTTGTGATTATGCACCCCTAGCAGTAATACATTTTTAAACATGTACCTTAATATATGTATATTTCTTTATTGATAAAGAATATACTATATTATGAAACATACACTAAATAGACACATGACATTAAAAAATAGATCATCTTGCCCTCCTCCTGGGGTATACACACACTCTAGACTAATAATTCTCAGCCTTAGACGTGCATCAGAATCATCTATGGAGGCTTGGGAAGACGTTTACTAAAATGCAGATTCCCAGGTCTTGCTTCAGAGATTCTGGCTCAGCAGAATCTGCTATGGCTCACTTTTTGATCACACCTTGGGAAACTGGCCCATGAGATCACATGTTCTAGCTGGGAGGGTGATGTTTAAAGCAGGCCAGCAGGCTTCCCTGGGGAAAGCTGCACACCACACGGGGACCAGGCTAGCACGGCTGCCACCCCAGCAGGGCTAGCCATATTGAAAGGTAGAGCAGGAGGTGGCTATGAAGGAAGAAGGGACTCCAGCCCCTTCCTCTGCCCCACAGACAGACTGGCCCTCCAGCAGGCAACCCCTGGATCCACGATCAATTGTAAGATCTTCATAGACCCCCAAACTCTTATCTTTGGAACCCAAACCCATCAGGCCAAATGTACTAAATATGCCACATCCCACATTAAACCTAATGTCCTTGCCTTAAACATTTTTTTTTTTTTTTGTCCTTTTTGAGACTGGCCGCACCGCGCTCAGCCAGTGAGCACTGTGAGCGCACCGGTCATCCCTATATAGGATCCGAACCCGCGGCGGGAGTGCTGCTGCGCACCCAGGGCCGCACTCTCCTGAGTGTGCCACGGGCTCGGCCCTTGCCTTAAACATTTTGAAAGGGTTTTTACAAACATTGCTTTTGGTATCATTGGGCTATGAGGAACTCATTGACTTTACAACTGGTTTATTTCTAAGCAATCGTGTATGTGTTGGATTTCTTGCCAAGTGAGAAAAACCTACGATCATCTTCAACTATAATGAAATCTTTATGAATACTATATTTTACAATTAATGAAGTTGATATGACATTAAGTTTTGTAAGCTTTGAAGTGAACATTTATTAATTTTGATTTAGAGGTTTTCCTTTCATAATTTAAAACCAGTAATGTTTTTTCTAGTCTCAAACAAACCTTCTAAAGGAAACCCATAGGCCTAAATCCCAGGCCTATACTGCTGATGGATAAAATCCAGGTCTGAGGCCAAGCATTCCCAAAGTTGAATCTGAAAGGACAGGGAGAGATCCCTGCAAGAAGCAGAAAGAAAAATGCTCAAGTCCAGAAAGAGGGCGGCATGCCCCCACCTGGGAAACTTGTACAGTGACTTAGAAGTCCAGCATCAATTGACCCATCCCAGGGCCACTTGCTCAGATAATTGTGACATGTGAGATTTAAGTAGCACTTACTCACGTGCAGGCCCTGGTCTAAGCATTTCATATGCGTTAGTTCATTTCAGTCTGGAAACTACCATGTGAGATAGTTAACTATTATTATTATTGTTATTGTTTTATTATTATTACTCCCATTCTACAAATGAAAGTTGTGAGGCTTAGGGAAGATAAGTCACTTGCCTAGAAGCTGATGAGTGAAGTGCTGAGGTACAGCCCTAGGACGGTCTGGTCCAGACCCCTGCAATATTGCTCCCGCGCCAAGATGGGATTCCTTCAAGTCCCCAGCCTGAGGGAGACACCTGTTGCAGGAAAGGTCTCCTTGCTGAGTCCTCGAACCAGCCCATTCCTGCTGGAGAGACCCTGAAGACTCCCAGTGGCTTTGCCTCAGCTTTCTGGAAGTTAGCCAGGGAGCACACAGCTGCTAATGAATAAAATAGATTTAAAATAACACTGAAATCAAAGAAAGATGCTCAAAATGGTTGCAATACCCCTGCATCCCTCTTCTCTCATAGGTGTATTAAAAGGCCTTTACTTGGCAGGAAAGCCTTTCCAAGAATGTTACTAAGACCAGAGAATCATAAAGGAAAGTAGGATAAATATGACTACATAAAAATGTAGAACTCCTTTGAGGCAAAAGTTGAAAGACAAATAGGCATCCGGAGGCGCCTCTCTAATAAGCCAATAGCCTTAAATCACACCAAATGCTCCTTATCCAAGACCCAGTGTGGGGAAAAGACATTTCTCCAGTTGCTGCTGGCAGTGTGACATCTCACTTCTACCCGCTTTTCCCCAAGGGGTCCCAGAGGCACACTCAAAGGCGCCTCAGGGGGCGTCTCTTCCAGGTGAGAGCAGCTCAGGGAAAGTTCTCTGTGTGTCCAGCCATCCCCTTCCCTCCCGTCCCTCTCTCTCTCCATTTCTCTCCCCAGCCACCACTAGGCAGCACTAGAACTCCATTTGTCTCTGGCAAACTTTTTGCGGGTGTGTGGGAATGGGAGGCGGCAATCACAACACCTTAAATAATGTTTATAGCTTGCTCTTTTCCTCTTTCAAAATGGAAAGAGCTTTTGGGGGAAAATGTATATATCCTTATAGCTTCCGTTAGCTACTTCGTTCTAAAGAAAATAGGTCATTGAGGACACTGGCCCTACTCTTCCTCACTGAGATGTTCTCCTTGAGCATGTTCACCTCCCTGAGGCCACTTTGTCATCCTTCCTCCTGGGGTCCCCGAAGGGCAGCAGAGGAGCCCTCCCCAACATGGCAAATGGGCCAAAGAAGGCCACACCTGCCCACGGAGTCTCTCAGGACTGAGATGGAAGCTCCTCAAACTTAAGCCAAGTGGCAGTCCTCTGCAGAGCACTCCTGCGCACTGAGGTGCCCCTCTGGCTGCGTCTTGTTACCTGATGTGGGCATCTGCATGTGCCCAGCACCTGGCACTCTGCGGATCCCAGGAAACAGCTGCTGCTACTTGGCCAGAGCTTGAGGGTGTGTAGTCAACATCAGGGGTGTTTCCTTACCAGGCCCTCTGAGCACCTGATCACTCTCAGAGCTGGGACTCCCCAATCCCAGCCCAGGCCTCTCCCACGAACACCATCTTCATCTACCCGACCAGCTGGGTGGTCTCAGAAATCACTTTCATGACTTTGTGAATCCCATGAGTTTGTGAGTATAGGAAAGAGGGGAAAGGGGGTGCCTGATGTCACTTTGACTTCAGCGTGCTTATGGAGTAGAAGTGGAATTCAGAAAATCTATGCAGGTGTCCCCCTCCCCCCAACCAGGGCAACCTGCCAAGTCCCTGCAATTGGTCCAGCATGTAGTGTCGGATGCCCCCCTGGGCAGGATCTCCAGGCCAGAACACCAGCCCCCTCAGCACTGTCTGGAAACCACTCCACTTCAGTTTGGTCAGAAAATCTACCTTTACAGACTGTTAGATGAAAAAAAAAAAAAAAAAAATTGAGGCGAAAATAATAATATAAAACCCAGGCTTATTTGTCTCTTCTGAGAAAAGGAGGAATTAAAATGTATCACGAACGAGAAAAGCTGTTCCACATTCTGTATCCTGTGGGGTGAAAAGCAAAAATTTAAGTGAGTCAGGTTAGAGTTAGAGCCTGACTATTTTTTTTTTTTTTTTTTTTTTTAAAGATGACCGGTAAGGGGATCTTAACCCTTGACTTGGCATTTTTAGCACCACGCTCAGCCAGCGAGCCAACCGGCCATCCCTATATGGGATCCGAACCCGGGGCCTTGGTGTTATCAGCACCACACTCTCCCGAGTGAGCCACGGGCCGGCCCGAGCCTGACTATTTTATCTCCTGTCAATCATAATATTTTAATCCTATTTTTTAAAAAATAACATTTATCTATTTACATATGGAAACATACTTAAAAATCCACAAACCTACTGCCCAGATAACCTCTGTCAATCTTTTAAAAATAGAAGTCATATATACACATGGTTTAAAAAGTCAAATAGCACAGGAAGGTATAAAATGGAAAGAAAGTAAAAGTCTCCCTTCCCAACTACTCAATGCAATAGCTGTCCACATTTCTTATGCATCTTTCTAGCAAAAAGGATATGCACAATACCAAAATTTTTTCACATATATTTACTTAAGACAGAAGGGATGCTACTACGCACAGTATACTAAACTGCTGTTTTCGCCTATCAGCATCTATTAGCGGTCTTTTCACATGAACACACATAGATTTGCTTCATTCTTTTAATGGCCACCATAGATCCCATTCTATGGCTGTGCCATAATTTATTTAAACAATCCCCTGTTGGAATTCAGATTGTTTCCGGTTTTGTTGCCATTAAAACAAAGCTATAATGAACATCTTTATTTATTTTGGCTACTTCTGCAAATCTATCCATAGGGCAAATACAGAACTATGTAATTATTAGGTCAAATAGCATATATATTTAAATGCTTGCTTTAAGTATATTGCCAAACTGTCCTAGAAAAACCTTACAAATTTGTACTCCAACCATCAGTGTATGAAAGTAGCTGTTTCTCTAAGCCTCACCAAAATTGGGTATTAGCAATCTTTTCGTCTCTAACAAGTTGGTAAGTTTAAAAAGGTACCTGGTTGTTCAGATTCCTATTTAATTAAGATTTTTGGCCACGTGTCTTTCTTTTTCTGTGAATCGCCTGTTCACATCCTTTACCCATTTTTCTATGGGAATGTTCATCTTTTGTATTGATTTACATGAGCTTTCTACAAATTAAAGAAAATAGGCTTTTGTGAGGCATGTGTGGCAAATACTTTTTGCAGTTTGTTATTTTTGTTTATTGGTATTTTTGCCCACAGAAGGTTCTAACTTTTATGAGGCCTACTTTGTCCATCTTCTCCTCAACAGCTACTAAATTCCATGCTCTGTCGTGAATAAATTCAAATACATTTTTTGTAGAATTTTTACAATTTTAATTTTTATGTTCAAATCTTTGAACCACATGTGTGTAAAGAATTTTTTGGTGTAAAGAATGAGGCAGGGATTCAGTTTAAGTTGTTCCCAAATGGTTGTTATCCAGTCGTTCCAACGCCATTTGTTAGATATTTCACTTTTTATTTTCATCCTCTCTCAGTCCCTTAGGGGCCACATGGCTCTGTATTGTCACCAGACTGGAGCACACGTAAGTGCCATATTGCTTCCCCCCAGGTCTGCCAGGATCCCACAGAGGCTTCTGTCCTCAGGGTAGCAGAGAATCAGGCCACTTGGAGACAGAGAGGACACTGCCGCCCTGCTAGCCATGAGGAAAAATAGCCTCCCAGTCCTGCAAGAGAAGTGGGACATGCATCCAAAGGCTTCTTTTTAAAGGAAAAAGAAGAGAAAGAGAAACCTCAGGGGCAAGGGTACTCACTATATACCAAATAGTGACACAACCACACCCATATTTCTAAAAACACACACATACACACACTACAGGCATGCACACCTCACACACCCAATATGTACACACACATACACACACTACAGGCATGCACACCTCACACACCCAATATGTACACACACACACACACACACGTACACACAGGCACACACAGGTGCATGCACACACACATGTACACACAGGCACACAGGTGCGTGCGCGCGCACACACACACACACACACACACACAAGCACAATCACTCATGCACAGATACAATGGTACACACAGGCACACACAGGTGCATGCACACACACATGTACACACAGGCACACAGGTGCGTGCGCGCGCGCACACACACACACACACACACACACAAGCACAATCACTCATGCACAGATACAATGAGTTTCTCCAGCAGGGGGCATCCGGTCCTAAAGAGCCCTCTCAATAACAGGAACTCCAAGAATGGTAAAGCCAATGTTTCTCAAATAATATCCAGACTCCTTTTAAAGGAGAGAAATAGTCCGTAAGACTCTGAAGAATATACCTGCAAGACTCCAATTTGAGGAAAACATAAGAAAGAAACCAAAAACTTATTCTATAAAAATCTTCCAATTGCAAGTTAACACATTTACAACTGGTTTAAAAAATCTTTTTTAATTATCAAAAAGAAAATATGAATTTTTAAAATTATCCCAGAATTAAAAGACCATGAGGAACGTAGTTGAAGACCCCTGGAATGGGATAGAGGATTGAGAAAGTCTGGTTTAAGGCATTATCATGCAGCAGATCTGTAATTTAATATCTTTCCATACACGTGAGTAAAATGTCCTTCTGTCCTCTCCTAGCTCGGCAGGCCTGAGCTCCAGGCAACAAAATGTGATCCCCTTTTCACCTGTCCCTTTGTCCCTTATAGTTTTTCCAGTAAAAATATTTTATGATTTTTATTGGATAAATTTTTAAATCATGGGCCGGCCCGGTGGCGCACTGCTACAGTGCGCCGCTTGGGAAGTGCGCGGCGCTCCCGCCGAGGGTTCGGATCCCACATACAGACCGGCCGCTCACTGGCTGAGCGAGGTGCGGGAGCAACACTGAGGGTTGCGATCCCGTTGCTGGTCCCGGTCCGGTACGGGCGCGACACTGAGGGTTGCGATCCGTTGCCGGTCACGAAAAAAGACAAAAAGGAAAAAAAAAATTTTTTTAAATCATTACTATAAAAGTAGGCAATTCAGAAAATACAGATTTTGTTTTTAATGTAAAGCCATCCCCTCCCCCTGAGAGAGAATATTGCTTTAAGTTGTGGTGGGCTTCCTTCCTGTCCTTTTCTTTACTGAAGTGTTTTCTGGTACATACAGGCAAGGACAGCCCAGCTGCAGTCACACAGCACACTACTGTCCCACGGGGTCCCAGGGGACCCAGGCTGACCTGGGGGCTCTGTCTCACCTCTCAGAGGTTGGAGCTGTGAAAAGATTGGCCTGGGAAAGGCCTTAAGCCAATATTCTTCAGAATGTCCTCCCAGAAGCATCGTCTGTTTTTTTTTCCCAGAGACTCCCAAGGTTAGGGGCAGCTGAAGACCCTCGGGCCACCCCACCCCTTCCTGAGACTAGAACAGGAGAGGGGGGCTCATGACCCTCCCAGCCCAGTTCTCTGCCCCCTGCTCCATGCCAGCCCTGCTGGTTCAGGGTTGGGAAGCCTGGCCTTGGGCAGGACAGTTCCCTTTTCCAGTCGGAAGCCTGGTGTGTAACTAAGGCTGAGGCCCAAAAGGAGGATCCCAGCTTCTTTCCTGGCTCTGTCCCCCTGCTAGGCTGTGTGACCTCAGATGGGACATGAAGCCTCTCTGAGACCACACCCACCTGAAAATGTGGTGGTTGTCCTCCGCTGCATTAGACCAGGGGAAGGAAGTGGGCTTGAAGGGTTTCTCACCTTCAGGCTGCCTCCCTCCCTCTCCCCCACTCGAGTCAGGCTGGCATCGCCTCCAATGGCTCTCCCAGCTTTCTCCAGCCCCCTGCCTGTCTTCCCTCACACTGGCAATCCTGTCTCACAGGACCCAGACTAACACACAAATTACATAAAGTAAAAATATAAATAAGACCCTGGTTTCTATCTGTTGCTATCTCATCAGAGGTACAGACTACACAGATAGTTATGAAATTAGCAGGACATAGTTGGGATGGTCTGACTTAAAATACAGGCTAGTGGGGCTGGCTGGTTAGCTCGATTGGTTAGAGCGTGGTGCTGATAACACCAAGGTTCAGGGTTCAATCTCTGAACTAGCCAGCTGCCAAAACAATAAATAAATAAAATACAGGCTAAGTGATCTACGCAAAATGAATTTTGCAGGTCCCAAGGGTCCCTCAAACAGCTGGCTGTCATCTTCCAGAGAGGCTGGCTGAGACACACTGAGAGGCCTGTCACAAGGATTAAGAGGAACAGTGGTTTCAAAGACATACCCCAAACTGGAAGTCGCATGGGCAGGCGTCATGTGGCATTTGAGCGAGCAGCAGTGCCCACTGTTCTTTAACAGCGACTAACACTTCTCCTGAGGGACAGCAGGCAGCCCGGCCAGCACCGTCCACGCCAGGCCCGGCGCCAGTTTAGAAGGACACACACGGCTGCAGACGGCAGACTCTCTGCAGGTGCAGTGACGGGGAGACTTTTGTGCTCTCTATTTTTAGATTTTTTGTAATGATGTATTTAATCAGAAAAAAAAAATGAAGACATGTTCATTTTCTAAAAATTGTCCAAGAGTATGGAGGAAAGGGTGGTCAGCGCAGCTGCAGTCATCAGGGAGAGCTCCGTGGAGACGGCGCGTTAGGGCCTTGGAGGGTAAGATGGCTTCTGAGGGACTCCCCTCACGTACTCTAGGGGGTGGCAGGAAGCTGCATTCATGACCACAAAGACCCGAGGTCTGAAGAGCTCCGTGGAGACGGCGCGTTAGGGCCTTGGAGGGTAAGATGGCTTCTGAGGGACTCACCTCACGTACTCTAGGGGGTGGCAGGAAGCTGCATTCATGACCACAAAGACCCGAGGTCTGAGGAAAGGACAGCAGTGCTGATGCACGAATTTAACTAAGGACACCAACAGGCCCAGGCTGGGTGGAGCAGGCGTCAATGCGGCCAGGGCTGTCCCAGTCGTTGAGGTTTTCCTCATCTCAGAGGTGGCCCTGGGCTGGGAGTGAGGGAGTGGAGAGAAGAAGACTGAGGAAGAGCTTAAGTAGCTGGGGTCTGGATATGTCACCCACCCCAGCCTACCCTCCAGGCCCAAGCTGATTTGTGGCCCCAGGAACAGACCTGTAGGCTCCCGTGGCTGCCGCCACCCCTCACCCCAAGCCGGGCTGCTGATGTCAGGACTGGGGGCCTGTCAGACAGGGGCGCTGTGGGGTGGCAGCAAGCGAGGAGGAGGTAAAGGCAGAAAGAAGCAACAACACAGAGAGAGGGACAGAGACAGGAAGAGAGACAGAAAGACTCAGAAACACACCGAGGGACAGAGAGTGACACACACAGAGAGAAAGGTAGAGTCAGAGAGACAGAGAGGGAGAGAACGCAAGGGAGCGAGACAGAGGCAGCGAGAACTTACAGCTTCCTGGGAGCACACAGGGAAGCAGTGATGGGTCAAGAAGCAGCCAGAGAGAGGACAGAGCTAGCGATGAAATACAGGGTGTCCGAGAGCATTGACGTCACAGAGAGCAAGCATTTGCCATCACTTACTGTGAGCTTAGCACTGCACTAGAAGCTGCAGGAAACAAAAAGGTGTAGGCCCAGGTCCCTGTCCTTGCCAAGTACTACCTAATCAGGAATCCAGCCCCCACACCTGGGAAACATGAATAACAGGCTGGGGCAGCCTCTGCAAGGGCTGGGTGGGAGGTAGAGGCTCCCGCAGGCTAAGATCACCAGGGGTGGCTTGGAGAATGGGATTCGTCTGAGCTGCCTCTTGGAGAGCAGGTGGGAGGATGATGTCAGCAAAGATGTGGAGGGGAAGACATGTCTGCATAAAGCTAGGAGGGTCCTGAGTGCCAAGCCATGGAGGCTGGGGGCCCCTGGTCCTACTTGAGCACAGGAGGGAGGTCGTAAGAGCTGTGCACTAATCAGACCTGGGTCAGCTGGTGGCCAGATCTGGAGGGCGGCAGAATAAGATGGAGGAAGGGTTTGCAGGCTCCCACTGACCTTTCCAGTCCCTTCTCCTGACACCCTCTGTCTGACATTTCTCACCTGTCAGCCTTTGCTCACGCAGTACCCTCCGCCTGGAAGGTCTTCCCCTTCCATGGCCCCTTTCACAGCAAACGCTGAAACACAGTTTAAGACTCTTCTCCAGGGTCTTATCTTCCAGGAAGCCTTTAGGCCGCCTCCACACCCCACCCCCGTTCCTCTCAGCCTGAAAGCCAACATGAAATCTCCCTGGGCTGAGCTGAGTCATGATTTTGACCAAGACCATAGCACATGATTTGGTTCCATCAGCTTGTTTGCCTTACCGCACCCAGAATTTGCCTGTCCCCTGTGGAAGCCCCACCAGCTGTCTGGCCTGAAGACAGGAGGTCTGGGGAGGGATGGACTGACAGGTGGGGCCCATTTGCCTAGAGGTGCTTTGGGCTGGCTGGTCACAGAACAGTGACTCATTCCCCCACGGAGGAGGGGAGTGGCACTGAGGGACAATCAGATTGGGCAGGGGAGCCCTGTAGAAACAACCTGCCTCTGCCCTGAGTCCTTGGCTGGACCCCGGGAGGCTGGGCCGGAGAAAGGGCACAGCCTCCTCCTTATCCCCTCAGGCCCTCAGAAGAGGAGAGAATCTCCTGCAGACACCTGGCTCATTCCCAGCGTGGCCTGGCACTGGCCAGGAAGGTGTCCCAAGCCTCACTGCCCCTGCCCACTCAGGCCAGAGCCATGGATAAATTCCGCCTGCTCTTCCAGCACTTCCAGTCCAGCTCGGAGTCGGTGATGAATGGCATCTGCCTGCTGCTGGCCGCGGTCACCGTCAAGCTGTACTCCTCCTTTGACTTCAACTGCCCCTGCCTGGCGCGCTACAATGCCCTCTACGGCCTGGGCCTGCTGCTCACGCCCCCGCTCGCGCTGTTCCTCTGCGGCCTCCTCGCCAACAGGCAGTCCGTGGTGATGGTGGAGGAGTGGCGCCGGCCCTTGGGGCACCGGAGGAAGGACCCAGGCATCACCAGGTGCGGTCCCACACCACTCAGCAGCCCATGGGCATTGTCAGGGGCTCCCCATCCCCACCCCACAGGCACCACCAGCTGTGCCACCAATAGCCAACCACCCCTCATAGACAAGGTTAGGGCCTCCTCACACCCCCACAGGCACTATCAGGTGTGCCCCCTCCTTTCCCCAACTAGGGATCGTCAGCTCAGAGACCCATTTGCCAGTTTGCACTCTAGAAATTTATTTTTCTTCCTGTCATGTGTCACTTTTTGGTGGCCAGTGCTGTAAACACATGAATGAGACAGGATTCCCCAGAATTATCCAGGCTACGTCTGTCATGCTGGCCACAGATTATAATTCATCACACGTATGATAGGCCATCCATGACACATTCAGCCGTGTTTTGCATGTCGTGAGAGGTAATGATTTTGCTTCAAGGCTGTGTCCCTCTCTAGTAAGTTCCCCAGGGCTGGGACCCCCCACGCATTACTGCGTCCTGGGAGCCTAGCACGCAGATGGGGACCACATCAGAATCAGTGGGTGCAGTTCAGCAACTCGCAGTGCTCATTGGGTGACACTTCACACCAACTCAGTGCCAAGCTCTGCAGAGGGCTCTGAGAACATGGCCTCTGTCCTGGGAGCCTAGCACGCAGATGGGGACCACATCAGAATCAGTGGGTGCAGTTCAGCAACTCGCAGTGCTCACTGGGTGACACTTCACACCAACTCAGTGCCAAGCTCTGCAGAGGGCTCTGAGAACATGGCCTCTCTGAATTCTCACCTGGGCCCCAAGACTGCTCCTTTATCAGACCCATTTTTAAGGATGAGAAACCTAAGGCACAGAGAGGTTAAGAAAGTTGGCCAAGCTCCCACAGCTAGAAAGCGGCACCGCTCAGATTGCAGCGTAGGCTGACTCCGCAGCCCAAGCTGGAACTGCCTCAGGAAGGCATCTAAGTGCTCTAGGTCTGAGCACAGGGGCAAGAGTGGGCTGGCGGGCTTCAGTGCACTCTCAATCTCCTCCTCTCTCCTATTCTTTGATATGGACGGTGGAGGTGTTCTCAAACACATCTAACGTAACTTCATAACAAGCCCCTAGTGCCACCTGCTAACCACTCTGCCCCCCTTGAAAACGCTGGAGCCACCACTGCCTACAATGTATTTATCATTCACCACTGTGTAAGTCACACACATGGACACGCGTGCACACACACGCATACACACACATGTGCACACATGCTGTCACGCACTCGGCACATACCATGTTATGTTTTGTACACAGTCCGAATTAGAAACATCTGCATCCTGCGCATGAGCAGCCCGTTTCACACTCTTGGGGGTCACACACTCCCTGTGATTCAGCCACGCAGCAGGGCTCACAGGCACTGGCTGTGCCTGTGCCTTTTCCTCTGGGATCCAGTGGGTGCTGCTCCACTTGGCTACTGTCCTGTGACCAAGACCCAGTCCTGGTCACTAGAGGAACCAAGTGGGTCAGGAAAGGCACCTGAGGCCAGTCAGAGGAAGGGCTCCCTGGGCGCTGGTGGGGGGGTAGGGTTTGAGGTGCTGCCTTTTGGGAGGGTTACTGGGCAGGGCTATTTTAGTTTAGTCTCCCCCCAAAAGCAGGCTCTGGAAAGAATGTGATAATGAGTGGGCAACTGGGGTTCAATCCTACTGGGGACCCTCTGAGAATACACCTCAGTTGTCGTGCTGACAAGGGTTTGGATCCTTATACTGGCCAACCACCAAAAAGCAAGAGAGAGAGAATGTCCTGCTGAGGATCTAGGACACTGGGGTATTTATCCACCAGGCCCTGCCCCTCTTGGGTTGAAGGCTGATTTGGGGGTTACCTCTCCAGTGCTTCCAGACTACCCCTTTCTGGAGCAGAGAATCTTCCAAAGCCCTCAGGCAAAGCCAGACAGATGCTTGAGGTAAGAGCCCTCAGGCCCTCCACATGAATAGGACAGATGCCTCTGCATGGGCAGGGCACTAACAGTGTCTGCCACAAGGCCTAGAGCAGGAGGAAAGCCAGCTCCTCAGTGTTTCAGTCCTAGGATTCTAGGGTCCCCCAGCCCTCCTTCCTCCTGCCTTCTGCTGCTGAGACCTCTACCCTGGGAGCTGTGGCCATTCCTTCGATGTAAACCCACCTGATATTTCCCAGCCCTCCTGGAGAAGTCCATCTTTGCATCGCCCCCATGGCCTTCCTACTGCAGCTGAGTTCTAGCTGCCCTTTGTGACCCCTCTCTCCTCGGCTCCCAGGTACATGTGCTCCTCTGTGCTGCAGAGAGCGCTGGCCGCGCCCCTGGTCTGGATCCTGCTGGCCCTCCTTGACGGGAAGTGCTTCGTGTGTGCCTTCAGCAGCTCCGTGATGAATGGGTGGGTGGGTGAATGGATGGATGGGTGGGTGGATGGGTAGATGGATGGATACACAAATAGATGAGAGGGTAGATGACTGGATGGATGAGTGGAGAGATGGTTGGAGAGATGACGGATGCAAGGGTGAGAGAATGAGTGGAAAGGAAGGATGGATGGAGGATGGTTGGTAGGATGGATGACTGAATGAGAAAATGGATAGATTTGAGGAAGGATGGAGGGATAAGTAAAGAAAGTAACTTTGGAGCACCTGTGCCCAACCTTGTGCCTCCCTACCCTCCAGGCCATCGGATGGAGTATCACTCTGCTGCTGATTGTTGTGGCCTTCCTGGCCCGCTGCCTGAGGCCCTGCTTTGACCAGACAGTCTTCCTGCAGCGCAGATATTGGAGCAACTACGTGGACCTGGAGCAGAAGCTCTTTGACGAGACGTGCTGTGAGCATGCGCGGGACTTCGCACACCGCTGCGTCCTGCACTTCTTCGCCAACATGCAGAGCGAGCTGCGGGCTCGAGGGCTGCGTAAGGACTCAGTGGCCAGGATCCCTGAGCCTCCAGAGATACCTGAGCCCCCTGAGGGCCTGGACAGCAGAAGCAGAAAGGCCTACCTACGCGCAGTCTGCAGCCGGGAACAGGTGGACCACCTCCTGAACACCTGGTACAACAGCAAACCTCCGCTGGACCTTGCAGCATCCCCCAGGCTCTGCGAGAGTGGCCTCAGCCACCGAGCCCCCATGGTAGCCCCAGGTACTAGGCTGTCCCAGTACACCGATGTGTAGGGACCCCACCAAGCTTGAACAGTGGCAGTGTTCCCACATGAAATCCCCACGCTTCAAGGGTCTGGGAACTTTCAGCCCGTGGGATTCCCCAAGGCAGGCAGCCTAACCCTTGTTGGCCTCCTACCCAAAATAGCCCAAACTCTGCCTAGTTTTGGGGTGTGACTTCCTGTGTGTTTTGCAAGCTAATGTGGACACGATTCTGGGGCTCTTGTCAAATGCAGGTTCTTATTCAGTGCATCCAGGACTGGGCCTGAGATTCTGTGTTTCTAACAAACTCCCCCAAGGTGCTGACATGTTTTTGGTCAGTGGACCAAATTTTGCGTAGTAAGAGTCTAAACAGATCTGCCATGAGTTCTGGATCCTAGATGTCGATTCTAAATAATAATAATAATAGCAGCACATGCTTATATGGTACTTACTATGGTGTCAAGCATCGTTCCAAATTTCCTACATATTAACTTATTTAATCCTCAGGTAACCTAATGAAGTACATACGATAATTAGTCCCATTTTTTAGAAATGAAAACTGAGGCATAAAGAGGTTAAGTTGCCAAGGTCACCCATGCAAGAGCTGGAATTTGTCTGACTCAGTCTCCTCTGAGCTATTGCATTAGCCTGCTGTCTAGATAGTTTTGTTTGTGTATTTGTTTTCAGTCCTCTTGTTGGACTTCCTGCAGCTTCTACTACCAAGGTTCTCGTAGTAAGTTCTAGTAAGCTCTGCTATTTGAGTTCCTCTTGAAAGCACTAGTTAGTGCCTCTTGCTAGCTACTACAGATGAATAGTTTTGTATTTCCCTGTTGAAGGGATTTTTCTGTGTTTGAATGTCAAGAGAGCTGTCCCTCCAACTCCCACCTTCTCAAGTCCCACTGATTCTGTTTTTAGCCAGCCAAGGCTCAGCAGCCTTGGCGGGTACAGGCTGCTTCAAGATGCAGTTCCTCTCTGGGCCCAGCCTTCTGCTCTCCTCTAGCTGGCAGGCTCTGCCACCCTTGCCTTTCCACTCCCTACCATGCCCATTGCCTGCAGCCTGGTCCCTGAGCTCCTGGCCCCTGAACTCTGCATTATCCCTTTCTAAGACTACTCCCTTCCCCAGGCATTGCCCGGGGTATCTATCTGCTGCCCTTAGCAAGAGGTTGTGGGCACCCTGGTGAGGATTTCTCCAGGCTAGGTATGGCTGTGGGGTCTAGCTCAGGAACAAAAACCCCTGAAAAACCAGTGGTAGATCTGCTGGCATCCCAAACAGGAAGGGTTTGGGAGGATCTAGCCTTTGAGGTCCTCTGGGCCTCTGCCCCTCCCTGATGACTCACTCTCCCCCCACTCCCCCCAGCCAACATACACATCCTGCCATAGCCTCCATCAGCACAGATGGTGGCCACAGACTTGCAGATGTGGGTTCACCCTGTGCTTTTCTACTTCCTCAGGGCCCTGGGGCAGTGCAGTGAAGGGGCCCCTGAAGCCCAGCCCCCTCCATCAGGCCATCTCCAGCTCTTGCCAAAGGACCTTGTGACACCAGAAAATCCCTGCAGCTCAGCTTCCCCCCACCTCCTGGCTGTGGTGAGGCCATGCAAATGTCTCAAATGGCACTGGGGTGGGGCACGATTTAGGCAAAGTGTTAGCAACAATTGGGTGGGGAGGAAGGAGGGAGACCTTGGAGATGGCCCCGTCACATGGGTACGCTCCCGGCCTGGGGAAAGGAGGCTCAAGGACCCTGTTTTGGGCTCCAAGGATGTAGCATCCGGACCAGTAAAAAGTCACCAGCTGCAATCAATACTCTTGTCTTTTTATGATGGGCACTTACAGAGCATTTACTGCAGAGAAAAAACTGTGCTGGGGAATAGACGAGAGAATATTAGGGGGACAGAGATGGGTACAGAAATAATGACAATCTAAAGCAAAAAGTGTAAAGTGATGTAAGAGAGGCAAGCCATGTGCCACGGGGATTTAGCAGGAAGAAAAAGGCCTCAAGCTGGGGGGTCAGGGAAGGCTTCATGGTGAAGGTGCCATATGAATGGGTCTTGAAGGATGGGGAGGCTTTTGACAAGCAGAAAGAGAGATGGGGTGGGTGCAGAGCACCTTAAGGGAGGAAACATGAGAACAAAGGCATAGAGTTGGGCTAGAGGCAGAGGACTTGTCATTTTCTCATTCAACAGGTATGTATTGAGTGTCCAGAGTGCCCAGAGAGTAGAACAGACATAGTCCTATCTTAAAGGAGCTTCCAGTCTAGAAGGGGAGACAGGGACATGAGCAAATGACCAAATGGAGAGGCGTGCAGTCCAGCCTGGTCAAAAGTAAAAGACCAGTGGGCGGAGGAGTCCCACCAAGCGATGCTCCCTGAGCCCTGCACCCAGTAACACATTCTCTGGATCCTCTGCCCTTGACAGCCTTGGAATACATCTCCCACGCTCTTCAGTCTGCAGATGAAGTGGTTTTAAACCCCAAAACCTCTTTGCCATTGTCCATCCCCACTACCATTGTTCACATCCCTGCAAGAGTGAGATGCCTGGAACAGCGCATGCCACCCCACCAGGGAGTGAGGGACACAGGTGGGAGGCTTCCACCTGGCTCCTAAAGACCCTCCCCTCCTGGGGCAGCAGTTCTTTAGGGGACCCAAGTTCATTCTCCAAACCTCAGCCAGTTATAGGTTATAGCTCTCCTGATCCTGTCCTGTATGTGGAGCCTCTTCTGGAAGACACGGTGATCAGCTGGGCAGGGCAGAAATGTACTGGAAGCACAGGCTTTGATGTACAAGTTCCCCTTCTCGTGCGGCCTGGAAGCTGTAGCCCCCATCTCTGCCAGCTCTGCAGGAGGAGAGGAAGATGGTGGGAGTCTAGAGGGTTTAGCTCAGGACTTTGACTTTATCCTTCAGGCAAGTGGGGATGAGAGCAAGTGTTTGGTGACAGGGTCAGGAAGAGGGATGATATTTGGGGTTCACCCACGTGGAGGGGACGCCTGAAGCTATAGGAATGGACAGGGCCATCAAGAGAGAGGGGCTTGAGTGAGAAGAGGAAGGACTAAGACATTTAGAATTTTTGGAGGAGTAAGAGGCAGCAAAGGAGAGAAAGGAGCAATCACAGAGGCAGCGAGTCCAGAGGCAGGCGAGGGAGGAGAGAATTTCATGATGGGTGAAGAATGAGCAACATATCCAGTGCTGCTAAGAGACCCAGGAGGAGGAGGACAGAAGGAAAATCACTGGTTATCAGCAACTGCAAGGGCAGGGGGCTGCTGTCCCAGGGAGGTGGTCCAGACCGAGCAGATGGGTGGGTTTCTGCAAGATTCATATAAATCCCTGGGTGCCTGCCATGCCCAGGGTTATAAGGGAAGAGTGGGAGTTTGGGTCCTGGCCCGATTTGTGATACTGCTATGGGAGGGACCTTCAGCATCTCTGTATGGGGAAGGGTACCAGGACCCAAAGTCTATGATGGAAGCAGAGGAGTTGTGTCCACATTAGCATTCTTCCACGTTCAAGGGCCTCACAGAAAATGAGGGAGTTCTCTGCTGAGGGCCCAGCTCTGCCCAACCCTTGGGACCCAAAGTCTATGATGGAAGCAGAGGAGTTGTGTCCACATTAGCATTCTTCCACTTTCAAGGGCCTCACAGAAAATGAGGGAGTTCTCTGCTGAGGGCCCAGCTCTGCCCAACCCTTTGAGGATAAATGAGATGACTTCTTGCCTGTGCTTGATCAGCTCTAATGGGGGAAGACAAGGGGCTGTGGGGTAGGGAGAATGTACCTGAGGGTCTAGAAAAGGCCAATGGCAGGTGGCATGGGGTGGCAAATGGTGGCAGGGCAGAGGTGATGCTGGGCTGCCCGTGGCTGCTACCATGGCTGCAAGTGTTGGACAGCACCAGCTTTCAGCCCTCCCTGCTCTTCCCACAGAACCTCTGAAATAGAGCTCCCTATACCCTCATAAAGTACTCTATCTGCTTCTGTAGAATTGCTTGCTTAACCTAAGTAACTCCATTTGCCCCCTGTCTGACCTGCAGACTACCCCCCCCTTCTGCATGAGAAACTGTTGACCTTCTCATAGAAACAAAAACCATTGCATAGAAACAGGAGCCATACACAGTGAATTATTACATGGGAACAGGAACTATACACAATGAAAACCTGTATGCTTGATTGCTCGAACAGCTCGTGAACTCAGCCTCTGTGAACTAGCTCCCTAGCTTGCTTTGTGCACCTGGACAAACCTGTGTGCCAATGGGATATAGTTTTTGCCTTTAAAAACCCTACAAGACCAAGGCCCGAGGCTGCTCTTCCTTGGTTGCACCTTGGGAGATGGACGCTGGGCAGCTGGAGTGAATAAACTGCCCTTTTCTGCACAAGTGGCGTGTCGTGTAAGTGCATTTCTTGTGGGAGGGTGCCTCACAACACCTCACCCTGGAGGGAAGCCTAGAACCAGATGGCGAGTATTGCCTCCTACTTATGTCTGAATTCTTGCTTCCCCCAAATTTTATCTTGGTCCAAGGCTCACTTCTTTCCTTTATTCACTTATCCTTGTGTTCCTTGTGTTCATTCATTCAACACATTAGTTGAACATCTATTATGCACCAGCCACACTGTGCTAAGCATTGGGAATATAAAAGATGTGGACCTTTAGCCTTTATGGTCTAACGGGAGCCCCACTTTTTAAAAAAAAATTTTTTGAATCGAAATTGATTATACATATTTTTGGGGTTCAACACTGAGATATGTTGATCAAATCAATATTACTTTTTTTTGGGGGCCGGCCCGGTGGCGCACTGGATAGTGCGCCGCTTGGGAAGCGTGGCGGCGCTCCCGCCCGAGGGTTCGGATCCCACATACAATCATACTTATTCTTTAAGCCCCTTGTCCAATCTCTCCCTCTCCCCCTCTCCCTCCCCCTGTCCCCTCTAATCACCCTAGATTTCTTCTCTCCTTCTGAAAGAATAATGGTTACTCTTTTGATTTGTTGCCTAGATTATCTGTCCAATGCTGAGAGGTGTGATCAGGTCCCCAATATTATCATAGAGCAGATGCTTCTTCTGTCACTCTGGAATGGGCTTTGTGGAGAGAGACATCCTCTGCTTTTCTTTACCTCTGCTGGTGACTCTCCTTGTGTCAATGCACTCCAGTGGCTGGCAGACCATCTGCATGGTGGTTGTGGCTGAGGATTCAAAAAGGACCCTCCAAAGAGGGATCCATTAGGCTAAGATCTTAAAGGTGAACAGGAATTTCTCAGGTGAAGAATAGGGGGATCCTATACAAGGACTCGATGTCAAAGAAAAAAAAAAAGAACAGGGGGAGAAGCATTCCAGAATGTGCAAAGCATGTGCAAAGTTCTCGAGATGGGAAGGGGTTTGTCCTGTCTGAGGAACTGCAAGCAGGCTAGTGAGCTGGAGCATAGACACTGGGAGGAGAGGATTTTGGGCTTCAGCCATTGAAAGGAATTAAGTTAGTAGTAATTTAATCAGATGTTCACTTTTAAAAGATCACACTGGCCACAGCTTGGGAGAGGCTTCATAGAGGGCTGGTGTGAACGGCAGAAGGCGGGCAAGAGCCGATGGGGCCAGGATTAGGGTGGAGATGGAGAGATGCAGTGGATTAGAGGTATGTAGCAGGGAGAATGGACTCTGCATGTTCTACTTAAAATGGAATGCCTAGACACTGTATTAGTCAGGCTAGACTGAAATGCAAAAATAGAACGCAGTAAAAATATAACCAAAACGTCAGTGACTTAACCCAACAAAGATATATTTCTCACTCAAGCAAAATCTGAGGTAGGCAAACGGGGAGGGAGATTGGGAAAAAAGGCTCTGCTGCACATGGTCACTTGGAGACCCTGCTGACAGACAACCCCCATCTTGTGATGCCACCCTCAAGACACATGGTATTCCCCAGTAGCACATCCTGAGACAACGAAGCAAGTGCAAGTAGCTCACATGGAAGTTGCTCCCAGGACACTCTGGAAGAAAGAAAAGTGCTACAGGAGAGGGGAGAAACAGCGTGGAGGAGCCAGCCAGTTACCACTGTGGGCGACTGAGCCCAGCCCCACTGGGGAGCTCTGGGAGCATCAGACAGCATGTTTATTCACCGATCTCTGACTACTGTTGGGTGGGGCACTAACTGGGCACCTCCAGCTTGCCTTGGGCCAAGTAATCCCAATACCAGAAAAAAAAGCCTCAGGCAGAGAGTCTCAGGTGTTTTCAGTGAGCAGCCTTTAGACAGCAGAGTGAGGGCTGAGGGGAAGGGGTGGGGCACAGAGGCTTCTGTCACACCTGGCTTCCAGGGTCAGTATCACAGGGAAGACAAGAGCAGGCAAGATGGTGGGCGTCGAGTCCTGTGCCAGAACTCAGCCCCCTGGAACAGAGGCTGGGCATTGTAAGGAAACACATGCACTGTTGGGTGAGCACTGCCGTTTTGCCCCGATATATACACCGCAGTTTGTTTGGGCCGACGCAGAAGAGCATAGCTCTGTATCCTGCCTAGGCAAAGCCCCCATACCTCTGATAACACAGCCTGGCAGCACTCGAGCTGCCTGGGCAGCCTCGTCTCACCGCAGGTTCTGCCTCCTCCACTGCCTTGTTCTCTGGATGCTCCAACAGCAGCAGGTTGAGGGCAGCGCCCACCTGAGCACCACGCACTCATGCTGTCCTACGCGAATTGGGCATTTTCCTAAAAGTACGGCACCCGCTCTCCCCAGGGGCCCCCTTTGCATGCTGCTTTTCATGATACCCCTAATGCCTCCAAGCCACTGGAATGGGGGCCAAGAAAACACTCCCAAGGCCAGGAGGCAAGGGTGCTGGTGAGCATCCCCCAGTGGTGGCTGTGGGTGAGTTTATCCCCACACTCCAAAAAGTTTGAGCAGGGTCATGACATCTTGCTTTCCATTTACACCTAGTTGTGCCCTAGGAGTTACAGGGGTTGGGAGGCGAAGACACCAATCTCTGCTAAATGCAACACCAAAGACCCCTCTTGTAGTAAATAGAACAATGGCCCCTATGGAGTCCACCGCCTAACCTCCAGAAACTGTGACTGTTACCTTCCGTGGCAAAGGGACTTTGCAGATGTGATAAAGTTATGGATCTTGAGATAGGGAGACTATCCTGGATTTCCCAGGTGGGCCCCATATGTTCTTATAAGAGGGAGGCAGGAGAGTCAGAGTCAGAGGAGATGTGACGACGGAACAGAAGTTGGAGTGCAGGGTCTCAAGCTAGGGAATGTGGGTGGTCTCCAGAAGCCGGAGAAGGTGAGGAAACGGATTCTCCCCGAGAGCTTCCAAAAGGCACACAGACTGCCAACCCCTTGATTGTAGCCCATCTAGACCCATTTTAGACTCCTGACCTCCAGAACTATTAGAGAATAAAGTTATGTTGTTTTAAGCCAGCACATTTGTGGTAATTTGTTACAGCAGCAATAGAAAACTAATACAGATTTTGAAAATGCACAACTAAAGTGCAGGAGCAGGGATGGTAATTATTACAATTACAGTTATAATAATCTTGTACTGACAACTCACTGTGTGCCTGGCTCTGCGCTAAAGGTGAAGATGACTCTTCACCTTCATCACCTCATTGAATTCTCACAACAGTCAGGGAGGTGAGCTCTATTTTTCTGCCCATCTCTGGTAGTGAGGCTTTCTGGACTCAGCTGGTGTTCATGAGGCCACCCCCAGCCCCCCAGCCCCACTCTCTCAGGCCCTACTCCTGCCCCTCCATCCTTCAGAAGCACAGGTTCCTAATTCCCCCAGCACATAGAGACAATGATTTCATTGGTATATGACACTGGTGCAAACTGAGAGGATTTGGAGTCATCCATATAGAACGTGGTGAAAAAAAAAACCCATAATGTTATCTTATATAATTATGATAAGAAAAACAAAATACAAAGTATTAGAAAAGATATTAAATACTGAATTTGTATAAAACATCCAAATGAAATCTCCTAAACTTCTCAAAATGAAAAATTTTAGCTTAGTTTGGTAAGCACAACTTTTTAATACAATGTGAAGTTAACAATACAAAATGGAGTTTCTTATGTCAAAACCCTAACCAAAGTAGAGTTGGGGAGGGGCCACATGTTTGCATTCCTGAAATACCTGCACATTTCCTTGTCCCTTGTAAACAGAGCCAACAGAGCTTATCACAAGAATTTCCTCTGATCTGCAGTATTTCAGGGGAGCCTGGGTCAGTGCTGGTTCTTGTTGGTCGTTCAGACACACAGACTCAGAGACCACTAATGCAGTTACATGCACATGTGCACACACAGACACCAGACACGGAGGCCTGAAGCCACAGCAAGCTCACATAGGGCCACACACTAAGGGATGCACAGATCCATGGGCTGTGTGGGTTCTGCCTCAGTCCAGACCCACCCCCATGCCCCAGACAGGAGCCATCCAGTTGGAGCTGGATCTGACCCGCCCTTCTGGGAGAGCTGCAGGCATCAAAGGGGGCCCTTTAAGCCCTTCCCCACCGATGTATCGGTGGAGGGGGCCCTGGTCTGGCTCCTGCAGACACTCTGGATGCCCAAGCTCCAGGCATGAAACCCCACCACCCAATCCCTTTATTTTTGATCTGGGGACATAAAGGTGGGTGGTGGAGCCAGGAAAAGTTTTGACATCCACAACCCACAGAGACAGGCGCTGGACACAAAGGCAGCCACGTTATGCTCACAGGCCACAGCTCCCTGCCCAGGCAACCTGTCAAGTTCAAGTCCTCTGACTCCAAACCCAGGGCATTTTCCTCTAAGCCATGCCCTCATTAGCACTACGCCCCTCACCACTGCCATCCCCCCGTCACCACCACCATCACCAGCCCCACTGCAGCCAACACTGTTGCTGCCATCAGCACATCATCATACCATTATTATCTGAACTGATGGAGGAGCTGCTGGGATCCTGACACGGCTTTGGGAAAGACCCAGTGGGAAGGGCAGGGGAGGGTGACATGCTTCCTAGGAGCCCAGAAGATGAGTCTCAGAAGCTGAGGCCCTGCAGCAGCCCTGGACTCTCCCAAACTCCAGCCTGCTGGAGACAGTATCATCCCAGCCTGTGCCCAGCCTGCCCTCTCCTTCCTCTCCCTCCCTCCCATACCCACAGAGAGCCGGTCCCCATCAGGTGTGGCCCTTCCTAGTGCCGGAGGCAGCTGCGGAGAAAGAGAAACCTGGGAGGGCTGGGGAGGGAGGGGCACAATCCCGGCTGCACCCACAGGATTGGCCACACTGTGCCCTCTCGGCCAGCACCTGACCAGAAGGTTCCTCAAAGTGACAGTGACCTCAGTCACAGCCCTGAGCGCTGCCAGTCCCAGCCAGGAGGACCCAAGTCATGAGGCAGGCACCCAGTGAGCAGCGTGGGCCACCTTTGCCACCGTGGTGAGGTGGGGAGAGGCCACCGGGCCCCGCGGGGGGCACAATGGACAAGTTCCGGATGATCTTCCAGTTCCTGCAGTCCAACCAGGAGTCCTTCATGAATGGGATCTGCGGCATCATGGCACTGGCGAGTGCGCAGATGTACTCGGCCTTCGACTTCAACTGCCCCTGCCTGCCGGGCTACAACACAGCCTACAGCGTTGGCATCCTGCTGGTGCCACCCCTGGTGCTCTTCCTGCTCGGCCTGGTCATGAACAACAACGTGTCCATGCTGGCCGAGGAGTGGAAGCGACCACCGGGCCGCCGGGCCAAGGACCCCGCCGTGCTGCGCTACATGTTCTGCTCCATGGCCCAGCGCGCCCTCATTGCGCCCGTCATCTGGGTGGCCGTCACACTGTTGGACGGCAAATGCTTCCTCTGTGCCTTTTGCACCACCGTGCCTGTGGCTGTGCTGGGCAACAGCAGCCTGGTGCCCAGCCTGCCAGCTCCTGAGCTCGCCCGCCTGCTGGCCCGGGTGCCCTGCCCCGACATCTACGATGGTGACTGGCTGCTGGCTCGCGAGGTGGCTGTGCGCTACCTGCGCTGCATCTCCCAGGTGAGGGGACCACATGGCCTCGGGCTGGGTATCCCCCACAGACCAGGGTCCCTCGGGGAGTGCCCTATACCCCCACCTCTCAAACTGAAGCTTCCCTTCAGGTGGAGCTCTGAGGGGTGGGGGCACATTTTCCCAACTGAGACGGAAGGCGGAGCCAGGTGTCTTCCTTCAGATGGGGCCACATGGGGGAAGTGCTATGGCTTGCTCTGACCAGAGGCTTCTGGAGAGCAGGCCTGTCCCTTGTCCTGAGGTCCCCAGAGCAGACCCCACAAACTCCAGACTGAGCTCTGAGTTTGGAAGCCAGGGGAATTTGCATGCTTTTCCTCTTCCAGGCCTAGGCAGTGGTGAGGCTGGTGGGTGGTTGGGCCATTTGGGTACATTTCCCTGGCAAATGCCCCCAGCTGGTGCCTCCCCACTGGGGGAGTGGGAGCTGAGAGTCAAGGTACCTTGGAAGAGAGCACATGGATGAGAATGATGCACTGTTGGGATGTGACCGAAAGGCAGGTTGGAGGGCCCACTGACGGGGACAGCTAGAGTGTGGGTCCTCCCCAGCCCCACTCCTATGTCCTCTGCCTCTCAGGCCTCCCCTCTAGTCGGTGCAGCATGGGGAGGATCACCCAGCAGCATATCCTTGCAGTGGTGGACCAGGTGCTATCAGGGATAGGGGGCAAGGGTGGGCCTACCCTGCAAGGGCTGGAGAAACATGCACATTCTGCTCTGGCAAGTCCAGACACCCCCTGCTCCCTCTCTCCTGCGATCAAAGCCACCTCTGCTTCTCCTCCTCCCAAATCTGTGCTTCCTCTGCTGTGGGCACTTGTCCCATAATCTCGGGCCTCAGGGCCTGGGGCAGCTGTTCCTGCACCTGACCTTTAAGCCATCCTATTATAAGCTGAAAAGGCCCCCAGAGGCCATAGGCTGTCAGGGCCACAGACATGTTTCATTTGGCCTTCAAAGATCAAATTCTAAATTCAACTTTAGAGTTAATTGGCATCATCTAAAAGCCAAACATTTTCACATAAAAATCAGATTCCCAGCGTTACTTGAAGTATCAGAAGACCCAGCCCCACTAGGCCCACAGTTGCCTATGGAGCAGCAAGGAGGTGCCCACCAGACTGAGCACAAGGTCTGCAACTCCTTGCCTGATGTCTCCTCTGTCATGCCCCACCTGGCCCCCATGATAGGCACGTGGGTTTGCCCCTCATCCTCCATCCTGACCTGTCCAGGCGCTTCTCCTTGCAGCTGGTGGCCTGACCTTGGGCCTCACAGTGAGCCACTGACAGAGCAGAGCTAGATCCCAAAAGTCCAGTACTCTTCAGAGCAGAGTTTGAGTGCCTGTTGCCTAAGGGTCCACCTCAGAGCCCATGCGGAGGAGACGCTCACTTGGTTCTGGTGACAGTACCAGGAGCCCAAAAAGAGGTAGAGGACTCAGAGGAGGTAGGACCACCATGGCCTGTGGAGGTCAAGGGAGGCTTCCTGAAGGAAGAGGCATGCTCAGCGAGGGCACAGTAGTAGTGGCTAGCAGTTACTGAGCACTACACACCAGGCACCCTGCTAAGCTTATTATCATATTCAGTCCTCATAACAATCCTATGTGATAGGTGCTATCACCAGCCTTATTTTATAGGTGGGGAAACTGAGGCACAGAGAAGCAGGTGCTTTGCTCCTGGTCAACGAGTAAGTAGTGGAGACAGGATTTAAACCCAGGCAGCCTAAGTCCAGGGTCTGCACAGCTAACTCCTGTGCACTGAGTGCCTGGCCAACATGGGAGGCTTTACTCACATGACCTCTTTACCCTGACATGGGCAAATCTGCATCCATTTTACAAATGTGCAAATGGAGGCCAAGAGGAAAGTCACTTATGCCGCCCGTGTGCTTTTCCCTGTGGGCACAGGGAGTGCTCTAGGGGTCTGGACAGCGTGGAGGCAGGAGGCCAGTGCTGCTGACTCTATCCTCTCCCCACAGGCTCTGGGCTGGTCCTTCGTGCTGCTGGCCACGCTGCTGGCATTCGTGGTGCGCTCGGCGCGGCCCTGCTTCACACAGGTTGCCTTCCTCAAGAGCAAGTACTGGTCCCACTACATCGACATCGAGCGCAAGCTCTTCGATGAGACTTGCACAGAGCACGCCAAGGCCTTTGCCAAGGTCTGCATCCAGCAGTTCTTCGAGGCCATGAACCATGACCTGGAGCTGGGTCATGCCCATGGGGCACTTACCACAGTGGCCCCCACAACCTCAGTGACCCCTACCCCCACCCCCGCCCCTGCCGACGGCGCTGAGGAGGAGAGGGAGAAGCTGCGCGGCATCACCGATCAAGGCACCATGAACAGGCTGCTCACCACCTGGCACAAATGCAAACCGCCATTGCGGTTGGGCCAGGAGGAGATGCTGATGGGCAACGGCTGGGCTGGGGGTGAGCCCCGGCCTCCACGCAAAGAAGTGGCCACCTACTTCAGCAAAGTGTGAGCCCTGGCTGGCTGAAGAGGCAGGAATGGGGGGTCGAACCCCCACCCCTTGGACCCCCAAACCAGATGGGAAAGTGAAGGCTCTGGGTGCTGGGCAGGAGGCCCCTGGAGCAGATCCGCCTGCCCAGGCAGGAAATTTGAAGCTGGAAGGGGACTTCACTCTTCCAGCTGTGACACTGCCCTGGATGGCCCTGGAGCAGGGGGCCATGAGGAATATTACTCAGAAGCATTCAGAACTGGCTTGGAGGACACAGGGACAGATGGCTCCCACCTGCCCAGCCCCTCCCAAGCCACTTCTAGAGCCAAGGGCCTCATCCCTGGTTCACTGTCTCCTCTCAGATTCTGCAGACATCCCTGCCCCAGGGTCCATTCTTGTCTGTGACATTTTGGGAACTCTCTTCCCTTCCGCTCAGGCCTCAGGGAGTGGGAGGGCCTCCAGCCCTCTCATGGAGTAGGAGCCCTCTGACTTTGGCCAGAGTCTCCTGAGTGAGGCTGAGTGGGCCAAGGGGGCCCATAAGGACATGACACACGGTGTGACACAGTTGGGATAACAGGTGATGAGACAAGATGCGGGAAGCTAGGAGAATCAGGGTCATGGAGGTCACTTGGTAACTGTTAAGGTCTGCTCATTTATTTAGCACCAAGCACCAAAGGCTTCCATTGGTGGGGGTGATGGTCCTTGGAGACCACCGTAATACCCTCTTCACATCCAGGTCTCAGGGGAAATCAGCCATCCCCAGGGCTTGAGAAGTTAGACACAGAAGCTGAGGTCTCTCCATTTTCTCAAAGACCCCACCCCGTGGGGAAGTCTGAAGTGCTAAGAAGGCTCTGGCTGGCCGGTTAGCTTAGTTGGTTAGAGCACAGCCTTGTAACACCAAGGTCAAAGGTTCAGATCCCTGTCCTAGGCCAGTCACAAAAGAAATTAAAAAAAATAAAGTCCTAAGAGGCCTCTGCCCCAAGGTGGGGATGAGGGAAGAGGGGAGCCTCCTAGAGTGGAAACAGCTCAGTCCCCAGAGTGAGACAGAACTGGGTCAGATACTGGCTCTACCACTTACAAACTGTCCCTGGGCCAGTTGCTTCATTTTCTGTGCCTCAGTTTCCTCATCTGCACAATGGCACAAGGGCACCTACCTCATGGGGTTGTGGGTGAAAGGGCATGGCACATAGCAGCACTCAGTACATGAAGGCTAACGTGTTTGCTGATTTCTGAATCTGAGGGCTTCCCTCCTCTCCCCCAGGCAGCGCAATCTTTGTAGGGGAGGAAGCAGGGGTCCACATAAGCTACTCCCTCCCTGCTCAGGCCCCACCTCAGACATCTTTGAGTCTTAAGTCTCACCCGTCTAAGAATCCGTTTTGATCCTGGTCATGGTTTCCATCCTTCCCTCCATTCTCCCTTCTGAGGCCCAGTCTCCTTCCCTTTAATTATTTGGGGAGCTCGGATCCCTGTAGGCCATGGTGGGCTGGGAGGGCTCCCCCAGGGGGTGGGCCCTGAATGAGAGGAAGGATTCAGATGAGTAAAAACCAGGTGTGTTTTGGGGGGCAGGGGGTTTCCAGTGGGAAAAGAAGCCCCAGAGGTCTCAGAAGGCACAAAAGTGAAGGAAAGAGCAGAGCTTTGGGTCAGGCAGACCTGGGTCAAACACCAGAGCTATGGGACCTACAGCAGGCCATCTAAACTCTCTGAGCCTCAGTGTGTCTATCTGTAAAATGGATATTAAAAGACCTGCTTTTCAGGACGGTGGTGAGGATAAAGGGAGATAACTTCTAGGGAAGGAGCTGAGACCGTGTTTGGCACATGGTAGGATCTGAAACAAACACTGTTCCCTTTCCATCACTCCTGCACATTCCTTGGCAACTCAGGGAGGCCAGCGTGTCACCCAGCAGTTCCACCATCAGGGACCTGCAAGCACTGCAGAGCTGACAGGGTCCTAAGGGTCACAGCCTGTTCTCTTCTTCGGCAATCCCGACCCCTGAGTCTTCAGCCTCAGCTCACACACTCCCACAGTGGGGAGCTCATTACCCCTTTTTGGGACGGGCTGGGCAGCTCTGATTGCTACAAAGGGCTTCCTCCAGAAACCTGCCTTGTTGTGATTTCCACCCACCAATCAGAGCTCTGCCTGTGGGGCCTCAAACAACCCCTAGGCTCCTGAATTCAATTGTCAGCCATCCAGAGATTTGAAGCTGCACCTGGGGAGTTAGCTGAACTATAGAAGAGCCGGCATTGGGGACGGTTTGTCTAGATTTCCACCCACCAATCAGAGCTCTGCCTGTGGGGCCTCAAACAACCCCTAGGCTCCTGAATTAAATTGTCAGCCATCCAGAGATTTGAAGCTGCACCTGGGGAGTTAGCTGAACTATAGAAGAGCCGGCATTGGGGACGGTTTGTCTAGTCTGTGGGAGGACAGCTCTGAAGGAGAAGGGGCCTGTGGCCTCGTGTATCCTGCAAGGGGTCAGCGCCAATCTGATGCCCTCTCCCCTGACTGTGTGGGGGTGTCCTTCCCGTAGCTTCTGCCCAGTGGGGGTCAAGCATGGGGGTGCTCTTGAAACTGGCACGGAGGGCGGACTGGTGGGCTAGATCTTCCCGAGGCCAACTGCCGGGTGCCTGCTGAGCCCCCCACTGTTCCCACTGGTTTGGAGCACGGCCAGGCAGGGCCCCAAAGCAGGACAGGGGGCGGAGGGGCCAGGAGCCAGCCCGCCTGCAGCAGCTGCAGAACAGGCGCCTCAACTTCCTCCCCTCTCGCGCCGCCCTCCCCGCCGCGCGCCTCTGCCTGGCGCCGGGAGGCTGTTTTTCCACTCGCTGGCGCACAGCTTCCATTCCACTGTTTCCTTCTGTCTTTTCTGGAGTTAAGTTTGTCTGAAGATACCACCAGCCCCAGACCCTGCTGGTCTCAGGCCTCCTGCTCCTGTGCAGAAGCAAAGGAAAGCGGGAGGAAGCCGGCAGGTCCCGGCCCGCGGGCGCTTTGGGTGGGGCGGCTGCCCGTCCTGGAGGCCCGCGCCACGCCCGCCCGGAGCCACCGGAGTCACCGATGCTGCTCAGAGAGCCCAGCCCTGAGGAGGCCAAGGCCGCGGTGGCAACAGCCAGCCCCAGGTAAGGAAGGGGAGTGCCATCCATGTGTCAGGGGAGCGTGGCAGGGCTGTCCCAGGCTGCCCAGAAGGAGTGGCCTGGGGAGAGGATTGTCCTCTCAGCTAGAGGCCCCCCACTCTGGACAGGGCCAGTCCTGCCCCCTGCCCCAGCAGCCTGGCTCCTGTCCTAACTGATGTTGGAAGAAGTTCCATGCTGTGGGTCTGGGTGCGACCTGTCCCTGACCTGGGGGACAGGGGCATTAGCCTCAGAGGGTGGCCTGGTCCATCCTCTGTTCACTACCCACCCTGTCCAGGCATCTTGCGTCATACTTTGGGTGGGTTTATGAACCCAGGGCTCCCACAGGGAACTAATTAGGAGCCCAGGAGCCTTGGGAACGGGAAGGGGGAGAAGGGCTGCCCTTAACCCAGTGATCCCCGGCAACATTACAAACTCCCTTTCCCAGGGATTTAGACTGAACCCCTGCGCTGCGAGTTGGCGGAAGAATCAGACTCCTCCTCCTCCTCCTCCTGGCACCCATGTGGCCACATGGCTCTGCCTGGGCCCACCTGGAAGCCTTGGCAGAGACGGCAGGGATGGTGGTGTAGGGATGAGGCGCAGAAAGGAACATGGCTGCCCGCCCCATCGCTGTACTCCCTGGCTTCCTCTGGCCTGAGAATTTTTGTTTTCCATCCCCGTGATGGGGAGAAGGGCGCGGGGCCACACCCTGGCCTGTCTCTCAGCTCGTGTGGGTGGAGCCTGGGAAGGGAGTTGGGCTAAACTTCGCTGGAGCCCGAGGCCGGGGTCACTTCCTGGCAGGCTGCCTCCTGAGAGGCGGTGGGCTCCGGGTACCGGCCTTAGCTTCCCTCAAGGCTTCCTGTCGCTGGCAGGCTCAGCGCAGAAGGGCTGCTGAATAGGGAAGGGGTCAGGCTGAGGAAGAAGAGGTTCCCAGGCCTTTTGTGGATGGACACGGAGCAAGGTCAGTAGGAGGCAGAGTGAAGGGAGGGCTCACTTTGCTCGGACTCCCCCTCATCCACTTCCCAAGGCGCCTTAGTCATGGTCAAAAGTCCTGCCCAGGCATCTGGCATTTGTTCAGATTCAAGCAAGGCACTTTATTTCTCTTCGGGCCTTAGTTTCCTGATCTTTGCAGGCAGGAGAATCATTCCCACCCTGAAAATCCGACGGGGTGAAAGAGACGGAGGATTTCACTCATAGGACAATCACCAGGCATCATTAATTCCTTTTCTTTTCCCTCCAACATACCCAGGAAGAGAGCAAAGACCAGAAAGATCTATCCTCTTCTCACAGATGAGGAAACTGAGGTCCAGAGAAAAGTCATGAAGTATGTTGAAAGCCAGTCTCCTAAACCAGTCCAGGCCCTGAGTCTCCAAAATGAAAACGTTCTTGTGAACTCCAGGGATGCTGGCGTCTTGCTGTATCAGGCTGCACTGACTGGAAGGCCCCTAGCCTCCACCCCACGGGACCCAGTCCAAGTCTGTTATCCACCAGGACACCCATTGCAGCTTTTGTACCCCTGGCGCTAGAGGTTCAGGGGACACACCTCCAAGTAGTCCCAGACCCCTCACATTTGCACCATCTGGAATTCCAGAGGCAAAGCAGGTCTACATCCCACATCCCTCAACAGCATTGAGCCATTCCTAACCCACACCCCGAGAGATTGTAGCAGCGAAAAGAACCTAAGTGTTTGAAGCAGATAGACCTGAGCTTGCATCTCAGCTCTGCCACTTAAATGTGACCCTGGCAAGCCGCTGACCTGCAGGAAGCCCCCACCTTCTCTTGTGCACAGTGGGGATATAATAGCTCAACGAGGGATGGTGGGGATGGGCAACCGCAGATGTAATGCACCTGACACATAGTAAGAACTCAGTGAACAGTGGCCAATATCATTTCCCCAGGGCCCCTGCGCTCCTTACTTTCTCCCCAGCCTGGCTACAACAGCATCCTCCTCCAACACCATTTGCAGAGGCAAACGTTTATCAGTGTCTGTTGTTCCACAGGAAGCACCAGGCCAGCCACCATAGGGGATAAAATGGCACAACCATGTCCGGTCTTCAGATGCTCACCAGCCTGTGCTCCTTCCTAATCCCACTGGGATCTGTCACTCCCGTCTCCTCCCGCTTCCTTTCCTGCTGACTTGTCACCATGGCAGCCCTGATTGCAGAGAACTTCCGCTTCCTGTCACTCTTCTTCAAGAGCAAGGATGTGATGATTTTCAACGGGCTGGTGGCACTGGGCACAGTGGGCAGCCAGGAGCTGTTCTCTGTGGTGGCCTTCCACTGCCCCTGCTCACCGGCCCGGAACTACCTGTATGGGCTGACAGCCATCGGCGTGCCCGCCCTGGCGCTCTTCCTCATCAGCATCATTCTCAACAACCACACCTGGAACCTAGTCACCGAGTGCCAGTACCGGAGAACCAAGAACTGCTCGGCTGCCCCCAACTTCCTCCTTCTGAGCTCCATCCTGGGCCGCGCGGCTGTGGCCCCCGTTACCTGGTCCGTCATCTCCCTGCTGCGCGGTGAGGCTTATGTCTGCGCTCTCAGCGAGTTCGTGGACCCCTCCTCGCTCACAGCCGGAGAGGAGGGCTTCCCACCAGCCCATGCCACTGAAATCCTGGCCAGGTTCCCTTGTGGGGAGGGCCCCACCAATCTGTCAGGATTCCGGGAGGAGGTCAGCCGCAGGCTCAAGTATGAGTCCCAGGTAAGGAGCTGTGTGAAGGAAGCTCTTTTTCCTTCCAAGGTGGTGGCTGGTGGGAGGTGCTAAGATGGCCCAGTGTTAAAACTGGAGTTGGTCGTCAGGGGCTGAGGTTTATCAGTGTCAGGTATTGGAGCTGGTTAACTTATGAGTTAGTGCTTGATAGGGCAAAGGTCAATTCCAGTCCCAAATAAGAGTTTTAAACATCAAAGGAATATTATTCTGGCTCAGTCTGAGCCTTGATCCCAGTCACAGATAAGCCCCTTACTCCCACTAGACTGAACCAGACTCCTGTAAGCTACTCCAGAAACATTTGCTAGGGGTCATCAGTTGACAGTGGAGTGTGGTTGGCCCCAGGGATGAACACATTGCTATCCCAGAAGGCTCAGACCGAGTCAGGCGCCAAGTGTTGCTTATATACCGGGTGTCCCTTGGGCCAGTATGGGGTGTTGAGTCAGGAAGAGGCAGTTGCTGCCCTGATCCTAGCTTCAGCCTTAACTGAGTTCTGAAGGAGTGGAGGGTGGTCAGGGGAGAGAGGGAAAGGGCAGAGAACTGGGCAGCAGCAGAAAATCAGAGCAGCAGAGAAGAGGTGGAGACAGGAAGGAGCACAAGATTTTCAAGGTTTCTTTTCTTGGGTACATGAGAAACATAAGTAGACATAGAAAGGGCTGGAGATAGCCCTGGAGATGGAAAAATGGTAGACAAAGAAATAAAACATTTGATTCTGATCAAATGCCCACGGATCTCTGTACAAGATTGAATGGGGAAACAAGGATGACCTTGACTGTCCTCGTCCTCAATAGGCTTACATCCAAGCATCTGAGACAAGCACATGGGCAATCTCAAAGCAAGGCAAATAGTGATACGAGAGGAACTGGGCCATGGAGGATTCAGAAAAGGCAAGATTGCTCCCAGAGAGGCCTTTGAAGGCTTCCTGGAGATGGCATCTGAGCCGAGCCTGGCAGTTTGATCTGGGCTTTGGTGGGGTGAGATGATGGCTGGGGGAGGTGGTGCTCTTGGGGTGAAGGAGTGACAGCAGAGAAAGCAGGAGGCATTGTAAAAGAACAGGGAAGATGTGTGAATTAAAGGGACTAAGAAAAAAGAGGTGGAATCACAGAAGAGGCTGCTTCCCTCATAGAAGCAGAATCTACCCCCCTCTTCCACTTCTTCCTGGGGTGGGCAGGGGCCCAGGCAGCTCCTTGCCCCTCCTGAACCCTGCCCATTCTCTGGTCAGCTCTTCGGATGGCTGCTCATCGGCGTGGTGGCCATCCTGGTGTTCCTGACCAAGTGCCTCAAGCACTGCTGCTCACCACTCAGCTATCGCCAGGAGGCCTACTGGGGGCAATACCGCGCCAATGAGGACCAGCTGTTCCAGCACACAGCTGAGGTGCACTCGCGTGTGCTCGCTGCCAACAACGTGCGCCGCTTCTTTGGCTTCGTGGCACTCAACAAGGAAGACGAGGAGCTGGTTGCCAAGTTCCCAGTAGAAGGCACACAGCCACGGCCACAGTGGAATGCCATTACTGGTGTCTATTTGTACCGTGAGAACCAGGGCCTCCCACTCTACAGCCGCCTGCACAAGTGGGCCCAGGGCCTGACAGGCAACGGCAGGGCCCCTGACGTGGAGATGGCCTTGCTTGCCTCCTAAGGGTCTGCTTCCCAAGCTCTTTGCAAATGGCACTACTTGGTCCCAAAATGAACCCACTGCCTGCTTTGCACCAGCATCAGAAGGGGATTTTTTATACCACAGCTTCTTGAGCACACAGGCCAGGCAAAAGGACACAAGGCAATCTGGGGTGCAGAGAGATCTGACAGACAACATGGTCAGCTCTGACAAAGCTCTCAGACCTGAAGAAATCTCCTGTCCTGTTACTACCCCTTGGTTAACAGCTTTGAGGAAAAGACCTTCCCAGAACTGGTCCTTAACTATAACACAGGTGATCTCTTAAACTGGTGAGATTCCAAGCTGGGAAGCCCCAGCCAGCAGGGCCAGGTGACAGTGAAACTTACCAGCAAGCTCCTTGTATAGTACATTGTGCAGTTAATTTGTGTCTAACTGCATAGGGGCATCCAGCTCAGTGGTGCACTGCTGCGAAGCTGCCCTCCAGTGTATGCCTCTGGCCTTATTTTATATTTTTGATAAAGCTTTTCTTACTATAAAGGACTACCTTGGTGTGTGCATGATTGAATGGGGCATGCCACAGCAAGGTGGTGATCATGGAGACAGGCTCAAATCCCATGCCCTGTGGGAGGGAAGGGGACAGGACCAAAATGGATTGCAGATGTGGCAGTGGAACAGGGAGCAGCAGGTGTCCCACACAGGAATGACCCTGGGGCTGATGATCTCTTAGCAATTGGACTTAATTACCTGATTTGATATGGGGGAAAGATGGAGCCTGGCCTTTCTCAGAGGGCGCAGTGGAACAGGGAGCAGCAGGTGTCCCACACAGGAATGACCCTGGGGCTGATGATCTCTTTGCAATTGGACTTAATTACCTGATTTGATATGGGGGAAAGATGGAGCCTGGCCTTTCTCAGAGGGAAATTCAGTTTGAAACTGTAAGAGTTAGGAGATCCTGCACTCAATAGCACAGAACAAGAATCAGGCCACTCCCAGCTTCTCCTTCCTTCCATCCCCACCCCTGGACATCCCACTCACCATCTCTAAAACCTTCTGAGGTTCAAGCACATGGGCAATCTCAAAGCAAGGCAAAAAGTGATATGAGAGGAATTGGGCCACGGGGGATTCAGAAAAGGCAAGATCGCTCCCAGAGAGGCCTTTGAAGGCTTCCTGGAGGTGGCATCTGAGCCGAGCCTGGCAGTTTGATCTGGGCTTTGGTGGGGTGAGATGATGGCTGGGGGAGGAGGTGCTCTTGGGGTTGAAGGAGTGGCCTTGTCCCTGTCCTTCCTGGCATACAACTTAGTCATTTCCCACAGAAAAGCTCTCAGGATATTTAAGGCTCTGCCAGAGAAAACTTTAAATTCCCATAGGACCAAGTCAAAAAAGAACTGGCTTCAACTAGCTGGGTCTGTGCCAGCCTCCAAGAACTCTGGAATGCACCACATTTGGAGAGGTTGGGTAACTTGGCTGTGGTGGGCCTGGGATGAGACAGCATCGGGCAGTTTAAGCCACTCCTCTGACTCTCCTCAGCAGCCCAGGTTTCCCAATTCTCCCTTCTGGGCTCTGCCTCTGTCTCTTGTCCCGGCCTCACAGACTCCACAAAGGGCAGAGGTTACTAGCTGAGCTGAGGCAATGCCTGAGACTCTGACATCTAGTGGAGGGCCCGTTCCCTGGATCCTACCACCCTCCTCTGGCTGGACCGAGAGCCTGCCAGGGACAAAGTACGATCCTGACCACAAGATCCTCAGGAGTCGGCCCCTTTGCTCTTGCTCCCCTGGCAACTCCCTGAAGGAGGGACGACACTTGCTTTTCTGGGAGCCTGAGAGCCTGCTGCCTACTACCACTCAGCAGCCTCAGGGAAAAGATGACATAAAAAACTGGCATTTAAAACAAAACGAGCAAAGAGGAATTAAAAGTAATCTCAAATTCTTCATCCTGACAGGATTACTCAAAGGATGCTGCAGAAAAAGCAGCACTTAAATAGAGTCCTCCGGCAACAGGGTTTTCCAAGTGCCCAGGCGCCTGAGGCGGGGCTGGCCAACCCACTGCTGACAGTGTCTGGCGGGGCACTAGTCACTGCCACTAGTCCTCCAGCACTGAGCTCCTGGCCTCCACGTATTCCAGGGCCTTTGCCTTGACTGCCTGCACGTCCTTCTCAGTGCCATGTTGCTTCTCATAGTCTAGGTAGCGCTTGAAGAAGAACTTCATTCTCTTGGGGGCCAGGCTCAGATGAATGACACGCTCAAAGATGTCCCTGAGAGGAAGAACAGTGTGGCATTTGCCTTACAGTCCCAGCCATATGATTCCTGGCTAGCGCTCACCCACTTGCTCTCGGGCTCTGGAGCCAGGGCCCCATACTATTCCAGCACTCCCACTTCTATCTTTGTTTTTACTACCATTATAAACTCCCACGGTGTCCTGGGAAGACAAGGCACCACCACCCTCATTTTCCAGATGAACAGACAAGACAACAAGAGATGTTTAAAGGACCCACTTGCCTAAAGTCACACAGTAGATCAAGATGTGATCTACTGGGATGGAGACACACAATGAGGTATGGATCTATGAGAAAAGCTGAGCTTAAAGCTCACTGAAGGGCTTGGGCGACACATTTGTTCTTTCTACTCTCAGTCTACCCTTTCCTAACCCTCCTTGCCTTATGGAGATGCCGGGGGACAAAAGTAAGAGTATGCCTGTGAAAGTTCTCTACAATGAGGGCCAGGCACAGTGTTAATTATGAGGGAAACCCACATCTCCTGACTCACATGCTAGGAGCCTGGCTACCTCCCACCAGTGGTTCCAGACACAGACCAGAGGCTGGCCTGAGACAGAAAAAGAAGTTGGAAAAGTGAATGTCATTAGACTTGGGGTGTCACGTCAAAGCTGTTTTTCTGAATCAAGTAAGATAACTGGGGATAATGGAAGCTTTTGTGGAGCTAAAAAACACCCACTTGGCCAACACTCACCACCCATCCACCCATCCCTGGGAATCCAGCCTTAGTCTGTCTTCCTCTCTCACCTGACATCCTTCTGGCTGCCATGCTTGATGGTCATGTCAATGTAGACTGACCAGACATCTGTGCGCTTTGGGTAGATGCTCAGCGTGTTTTCAAAAATGGCTTTGGCCCGCTCTGCATCTCCCAGCTGGAACTCAAGCTGGGCAAACTTGGCAATCACATCCACATCTGCAAGGAGAGGACAACTCAGAGATACAACAAGCAGACATATCCCCTCACCACAACACAATGAGCTGCAGGGACACGGTGTGTCCGACTCCCTGCTCATGGGTCCCAAGGCCTAGGTATGACAGGCAAAACAAAGACCAAAAAAAGACAGTGGGGTGTGTTTAGGGCCAAATACACAGATAGGCACTGCAGACACCCTACTCTGCACCTAGAAGAGGTGGGTGGGTCCCAGGCGCAACAGAAGTAGTGCTGATTGCTTTTGTTCCTCTATCGGAGTTTAGCATTTGAAATGCAACATGCATTGTTATATTCATGAGCATATAATCAACAGAGACCTATGAACCCTCCACAGGCTTTCCTAACTTAGAGGCAACACCATCCCTGGATGAGAAGACCCCCACCTCCCATTCCCAGATATCTGAGAGCTAATGTGCTCAGGAACTGGGAATGAGCACTCACGCTCCTTTTTAGGCAGGCACTCGAGGGCACGCTGCAGCAGGCGGTGACTGGCCCCAGCCTGGCCCCTCCGCAGGAGAAAGGCGCCATATTTGATCCAGACAGCTTTCTCCTGGCGGAAACGCTTCAGCATCCGGTTGTAGAGTTCACCAGCTTCCTGCGGAAAAAGACGAGGTAAGCTGAGGACTGAGTGATACTGCATGGGGCCAACGAGAGACAGGCAGCTCATAAGAAGCTATCACCAAATCACTAACTGGGCCTAATTCTAGAGACTTGAGGAGAGGGGAGGAAAGCGCCTTAAGGAGTCACAAGTGGTGGGGAGTGTCCCTGCTAATCTTGCCCCAAAAGGAAGTCCTAGACTAGAAGAGAGAATGTGAGAATGACAAGAGGGAACTGGAGAGAAAAGCAGATGCTGGGCCAGGATGTCACTTCATGTCTATAATGCCATACACGTCAGGGCCCACTGTCCCTTCACTTCCCTCACCTGCACCCTGCAGTCCTAAGGTGGAGGTGGGAGGAAATGGCTTCTCTCACTTGGAAGAGGAGGAACTTGGGACCCAGCAACCTGGGGCTGGACTGGACCCAGCACCAGAAGTTCTGCCCTGAGGCTGCTGCCACTGTGATCCCCAGGAGTTCATTTCTGAGAGGCTGAGGACTCTCTGGCAGTTGGCCACCGGCCCAGACTCCTACCTGGAATTTCTCTGACTTGGTGTAGATGTCAGCCAGATGGAGAAAGACCTTGAGAGGCTCATTGTACTGCACGGCCCGCTCAAAGACCTTGGTCAGGGACTCCTGAGAGCCATACATGTTTTCTAGGTTCAGCAGTGCCACCCACACGTTCAGCTTCTCCTGCTCCTCTCTGGAAGGGGAGCAGTCAGCACGTGAACTCTATCAAGTCAGCCTGATGAGCTCCCACTCCCATCCAGGGACACTGATGAACCACTTCCTCCTCCTCAGGCTCCAGACATGTCCTCAGATCCCACCTCCAAGTGCAGCATCAGGAATCCCTGCCCCCTACCCCCTGACTACAGGTCTGAGGGCTCCCCTGGCTTCTGCCTCCATTTCTGGGAAAGAAGCCTACCAAATCTCAAACTGGCCTGAGCTTTGGGCTGGAAGGAGCAGAATCTTGGGTCTGATTCACTCTCCAAACTAAGAGAATGAAGCAAAGGACTCTGATCCTGCTTCACTAGGCTTCAGAAAACTAACTCTACTCTCTGCCTGGCAATGGCCGCCTACAGTGGTTTCAGCCACACTGGGTACCTTACTGAAGTGTAGGACTCCTGCAAATGTTATCCTTAGCTATTTCAGCAAAGAGGACTATAAAATATAAATGAGCAGCTCTATTTCACAGATGGCCACACCTGTGAAAGAAAATCTGGAAACCACGAGCCCCTTGTGGCAGTCACCCAAAGTGCTGTTGGCCCGCGGAGGAGGCAATGACCCACAGGTGGCAAACCCTGCAAGCCAAGAACTTGGGGAGACACTATGCTCCCTGTCTAAGGCCCCTCCCTAGAGCACGAGGTGACAAAGCCTAGACCTGAAGGAGATGGTTTTCAGGGCCCTCTCGGCCACGGCCCGGGCCTTCTCGATCTCCGTGGCCTGCAGGTGGAAAACCATGTATTGCAGCCACAGGATGGAGCTGTTGGGGGAGCTTAGCACGAGTCGGTCAAAGTCATCTGCTGACTCTGGCTGTCGCCCAGGGTCCATCAGCGCCTCCTCGATGCGGGACAGCTCTTTTTCTGCCTTCTGTTTCTCCAACTCCCTTTCCTTCTTGCTCTTCTTTTTCTGCTATGGAAGCCATAAAAATAAGTGAGTAATCTGCTCCTGAAACCCTGGGGAGGTCTGTGGTAGAAGTGACAGGTTGGCAGGGCAGTCCATGGGCTCTATAAATATTCCTTGGCTTGAGACTGACCACCACCCTCCCCGCCCCGACCCCGGAAGAGATACCCAGGTTAGGACAGAGCATAGGAGACTGGCACCAAGGGGTCTCTGTAAAAAGGACAAAGCCCTGGAAAATATGGCACCATGGCCTGGTGTGGTTTCTCGTCCTCCTCGCTGTCTGAGCTCTCTCCTCGAGGTGGCAAGGCCGGGGTCAGAGATTCTAGCCCCACGTTCCAAACAAAGCCTGAGGACAGCTGCAGCCGTGGTGCTTCTGCTGGCTTGGTCTGCTTCTCCTGGAGGATCATGGAGGAAAACGCCTGGCACAGGCTGCCTCCGTTCCCAGCCACAGCCCACCCGGAGGACATGACTTCCACCATACCCAGAGACACTTCCTCTCCTCCCTGGCCAGGCTACGCCCCAGCCCACCAGGGAAACTTTACATACACATATAAACTAATAGTAGAACTGGGACAGTGACATGACAAAATTCTGAGGGTGACAGTGATGGACATGAGTACCTAAAGTCCGGGAAGCCCTGTCCAGGTAGGTGTAAGCCCTTCCATACCCAGTCTACTCAGCCCAAGTATTATTCTCATTTTGCAGAGGATGCAAGTTCAGAAAGGCCAAGCCTCCTCTGTATCTGCCCACCCCGCAATCCAATTCAGTTCCACTCAATAAACACTCATTAGAACTGATTTGATGTAGCCTACTCTATGGGTAAACAGGACCCCTGTCCTCAAGGAGCTGAGGAGCCACTGAGGAAACTAACACCCCTTTCCCCTCCCCCTTCCTTTTCATTTTGTACCAGACATGAGGTAAAAGAGGGGGCCGAAGACAGGCCAGGTCCCAGAGAGGAATGCAAGGACCTCCCTCCCCAGGGCAGCTTGCTCCCTCCACCCCACGTTGCCTCTCACCTTGGGCGGCACACTCGTCTCCTCTACCTCCTCCTCTCCTTCCCGATAGTACACTTCCACCCTTCTGTCGTCCTCCTCTGACGAGCCAGCTTTCTTTGGCTTCTTGTTCCCTCTGTCCTGAGATGAGAAGGGAAGATGCCCAGGAGTTCCCTCTGGCAGCCCGGGCAGCGGAGCCTCCCCTCTGCTCCTCCCGCACCACCGGGCACTGGCACCCGCTCACGCTGCTCCGCTCTGAGAAAAGGTGAGGCAGGTGCCCGGCTGGCTTCTGGAGCACTACTTTTATCGGTGAGGCGTGGCACTATCCTCCGCGAGGGACTTACCTGTTCACTTCCCGACTCCCGGCGCTCCCGCTTGCCCTGCCTCTTCATCTGTGGCTGCTGGGGAGCTTCTCTCTCCTGGCTGCGCAGCTTCCCCTCCTCCTGCCCCTTCTGGTTCTTCTGCTCTTTCCTTTTCTGACTCTTCTTCTTCTCCTCTTTTCCTTTTTGGTCTCTCTTCTTGGTCTCTATTTTCCCCTCTTCCGGCTTTACAAGTGGCAGTTCCAGGGAGGCAGGAAATACATCCGGCTTCCCAGTGTCACTGGGGAGGAACGACAGCTCTACCAGGTTCTTCTGCTGGTCCAGGCTATGGCAGGGTGGGAGGGAGGGCAGAAAGTGAGGACAAAATAAAGGAACACAGGGTACCCCAAGCAGGCCAGGCCCTCTCTCATCAGACCACAATTCTGGGCCCTGCCACACCTGTCTTGGGAATGCATCCAGTATTATCAGGAATTATTTGCACATTTTACCACATTTAGTAGAAAATACAGGAGGCAGCTGTGACATCCTCCTCCTCCATCCCTGACAACAGGGGCTTAAGCAGAGACAAGCTGCCATATCTGCTTTCAGGGGCCAAGGCAGAAGTCTCCAAACAAAGGCCCTTCATTCATCTGAACACTGCATTCACCACGACCCGAGCCATTATGTTTGAAATAAGTTTACCTTGAAATCTCCCCCCAGGGCTCCCAGAGAGAGGGGTTTGATTCATATCAGAGAGAGAGAGAGAGGAGACAGAGAAGAGAGAGAAGAGAGAGGAGAAGGCACCTACCTTAGGACCTTGGCTGTGAGCAGCTTCCCTTCAGGGAGGTATTTGTTATAAAGGGCTTTCTTGGATGGGCTGTACTGGGAGACATGTGGGTACTGGGCCAAACCCACAACCGAGGAGCCAAGGCTGAAAGGAGAGAGACAAGAGTCCTGCAGTCATAAATATAACAGAATTCAGTCACGCCTAATGACTCCACTTTCACAGGGACCAAAGTTGTGACAAGGATTTTTGACAGCTGTAAGTTCCTGGCATTCAGCAGGATAAAGTGGGCTTTGTAAACTGGAAAAAACTATCAAGCACAATGAAGATATGACTGAGGATATTTTTTATCCCACAGCATAGCATCACAACATATAAATCACAAACTGCTAGAAAGACAAGGAGGAGATGAGGAAACTTAACAGCAGGGAAGGCTGCAGTATCTGTTTGTGAACATGATGTGATTTCATAGAACATTTAAAACCATGATCAAATGCTAAATCAAAGGACATCCAAATTTATTTAAAACTCAAATTGCCCATGCCATATTATTGTCCAAAACAAGAAATAACAATTCAAAACATTTTTTAAAGTATAAAAAATTTGGAATTCTTAAAACTGGTGGGAATTCATAAACTCTCCTTCCTTCATATTCTCATCAAAGATATAGACTGAGGAATGCAGCAGATCCCAGACCATGACAGGCCCAGGGAAGGTACTCAGGTCTGGGTCCAGGCCCCAAGGCCCCACCTCACTCACCCAAACAACACACCATCCAGCTCGATGGACCTCACGTAGCCCCGCAGGAGCTGCCCTTCCTTTATGTCCTGGATGGAGTTAACCTCCGGATCTTCTATTCTGCTTTTCGTCTCTGGGTTTGTTCTAAAGGAATAAAAGGCTTGCTTACATACACTTTTAATTCCCCTTTCCCCTACCTCGCCCAGATTACACCTGTAATAATTATATTTTCTATGTAAGAACACTACTCTGGATCTGTCAGTAGGATATAACCTTCAGAGCCCAATCCTATTCTTTCCTGAAGTCCTATCAGGCCAGGGCATGTGTCTGTAAGCCAGTTATGCAGAAATAGAGACTGACCAAGCCAGAGACAGGTCGAACCTAAAGACTTGGCCTTACAGACATCCATTTCTAACCATGCAGCAAACTGATCTCAGGTCAATCCCTGTCATGCCACCCACCCCTACTATGGAACCCTAGGAGCTAAATCATCTCCTCTCACCAGGACCACCATCTTGCAATTGTGGACACTCACATTTGGATGTTGGAACCTCTCCCTGGTAAACAAGAGCCTAAGCAGACAGGGTACTTTTAGCAAACTGCATGTCCCCAGCTTTTCTACACAAAAGTGGTTCAGGTATGAAGTGGATGAGCAGAGAAGGAAGGTGTGGGATACATGTAGCCTCCCGCTGGACCTCTGAGTGAGTTCTCCCTTCTCATCGCAGCAACACAGATACCCACCTGGACGCTCGCAGCGACAGGGTCAATACATGGTCTGCAGTGGACAGGACATAACATCTGGAATGGGTGCAAAAGAGGAGATACTCAATTTTGAGCATCTCTAGAGACGGCAGAGGGCCTCAGTTCCTCTCCGCAAGTCTGACCAACAGGCAAGAGTGAGGAGACATGCAACCTGGGTTCGGTTTCTTCATTCTGTCAAAAACCTGCTGCAGGACGCTGGACATGTCGTGCCACCTCTCTGGGCCTCAGTTTACTAGTCTTTCAAGTAAAAATAACACTACCTACTCTTCTTACCCAACAAGGTGTTGGGAAAAGAAAACAAGAGGAGACACACGAGCCCTCTGGAAAGCTCACAGAGCCATATAGTGTGTATTTAAGAGATGAGACCAGCTCTATGTTAGGTCCTAAGTGTCTGATCTCCGTGGAAAGACAGACTAACCTAGGTTATCTGTTGGTCACAGGAAACCATGACCAAGGGATAACCTAGGTATTGCTGGAGACACACAACAGCAATTCAGGAGGCAGATCACTGAAGCCTTGGCAGGTGAGGCTACAAGGAGGGAAAGCAGGGTTGACTCTTTTGTTGGGTTTCCAAACTTATTTCATCTAAAGTGGCAATTTTAGTAGTCCAGTTGTAATTTAAAAGCATAGAATCTTAGAGGTACAAAGGATCTCAGGTACAACACAATCCAAATTCTTCCCACAGACGTCTGCCTTTTATAACAATGGCATCATAGCCAGGAGAGCTGGACAGGAAGGACCTCAAGAGATTGTCTACCTTTAGGCAAGTAATTTATTACCCACATATGACAGATGAAGTAATTGCAACTTAATGCCACTTATTGGTTTGGCTATAATAAACATATTTAAAATACTTTGCTAAAAACCACCACCTCATTTTATAAGCCTCTAGAGACAAACCGGAGATGATCCTAGATGTCTCTAGGACTCCTTCTTTTCTCCCAGGCCCTAGACATTTTTGTGCTGTTTAGCTCTGATAAGTGGCTAAGGATTTCAGCAGGTGCTGGTGGCTTCAACATTATTGTCTACCAGCAGAGAACTGGTTAAATAAATTTTCATAAAAAACACAATGGAATACTCAATAAATGTTAAAAATAAGGTAAAAGAACACGGTATATTAGCATGATTATTGTCTACCAGCAGAGAACTGGTTAAATAAATTTTCATAAAAAACACAATGGAATACTAAATAAATGTTAAAAGTAAGGTAAAAGAACACGGTATATTAGCATAGAAAAGGAAAAGTCCGTGATAAAGTGCCTTGAGAAAAATGCAAGCTGTAGGACAGTATATAAAAAGAAATTCTATTATATAAAGGAAAGTTATACTAAAATATGTGTTAAAGTCTGGAAAGATAGAAACCAAAGTATATAATGGCAAAAAGTGGTAGACAGAGAGGAGTGATAGAAATTTTCATTTTTTATTTTATACACTTGCTTTTTCTGGTTTAAAATCATTTATTAATTCTACAATTTAAAAAAAAGATCCAGGGCCAGCCTGGATCACTTGAGAGAGTGTGGTGCTGATAACACCAAGACCAGGAGTTCGGATCCCTATGTAGGGATGGCCGGTTAGCTCACTTGGGAGAGCATGGTGCTGACAACACCAAGTCAAGGGTTAAGATCCCCTTACTGGTCATCCCAGGAGTTCGGATCCCTATGTAGGGATGGCCGGTTAGCTCACTTGGGAGAGCATGGTGCTGACAACACCAAGTCAAGGGTTAAGATCCCCTTACTGGTCATCTTTAAACAAACAGAAGATAAAAAATAAAAATAAAAAAAGATCCACCAATTCCACAGATAGGTGAAAAGATCAAAAAGGGCTTACCGGACAACCTTCTGGGGGACAAAGTCCTCCAGGGGCCTCTCAGAGTAGGAGTCACTCACATGAAATACACTGACTCTTCCCATCTTCCCAAAGGGGAAGGAGACAGTCAGCCCTTCATTGGGAGTCACCTTCACCACCCGGCCCATGGCCACTTCCCCTTTCTCAAGCTTGTGAGGACCTGGTGGGAGAACAAACCTGACTCAAGGAAGAGGCAATGAGCCAAGAAAGAAACTGAATGCCGGCCAACCCCACACTGAAGGTAGAGACTGCCCAGATGTGGGGTGCCCAGGCTGAGTGGACCAGAGTGATCATGAAGACTTAGCTCCCCAAGCCATGCAGCCAAGAATCCAGGGCCATCTGGTGGACAACCCTTTCTGAGGGACTTAAGAAAACCAATTGTGCGTAAAAGCAACTCAGACAGTAGTGAAGTAACACAGGCCAGAGAGCAAAGCCCCAAGAGGGGCTTCTGCTCCCAGAAGGGACCACACCAGGCTTTCTGAGGATTCTAACACTGAAGGCATCCTTCAGCCTGGGCAATAACTGAAGACCCCTTCCCTCCTCCAGCACTGTTTCATCCCCACACCTATGAGTGAGAGACATAAGAAGGCCTTGGAGGAATCTGGCCCCACCACAGTGGCCCTCAGGGCCTGGCCAATCTGGAACTTCTTATCTGGATGCTTCAGAACCTGAAAGAATAAGAAAAGTTCTCTGATGCTTGAAGAAAAGTCTGTCATTTATCCAATATCATAGCATTTAAGTCTCCATAGCAAGTATCTCCCAAACCAATCCCTAAATAAGCACAGGGTGCCTTGTACCCACTGTGAACACACACATACACCAGACACTGAGTCGAGCTTAGGGAGCCTGGGTCTCCTCTCAGGGATCTCAAGCACACTGACCTTGAAGCTGAGAGAAGTGAGCAACAAGGGAATTCTCCCTCGGACATCCGGTGCAATCTCCACCTCAAGCCATTTCTTAACCACATTGTACTGGGGGAGAAAAACAGGAGAAATGGAGTAAGGCAGATACAAGCAACCTTTCTTCTCCCTCCATTAAAACAGAAAGCTCTCTCCTAAAACCACAAGGCTGAAAGCGCCCTAATTCCACATTTTTCCAAGGGACAGGAATCCACCCCTGTACCCACTTCCCCTGCCCAACCTCCACTTCTCAAAGGCTTCACTCAGAATCTGGCTCAGAGCCTTTGCTAGCCCGGCAGAACATGCGTCCCTCCAGGTGTCTCAACAGATCAGGAGACAAAAAAAGAACTTGGAGATGTCCTTAAGCAGGAGGAACAATCTCACAGACCTCTGTAGCTTCCTCCAAGCTCAGCTGTGCCCAGAGGTTGTTAATCATCTCCAGGGACCAACACCTTATTTCTAAACCAATTTAGATTTTGATCCTTCACTGTTTACAGTGTCCTGCCCTAAATATACACCCTGATTTTCAAGGCATCATAGTGATAAATAAAAGCCAGGCCCTGACTTCAAAGAAATTATATTCTACAAGTAGTAACTCAAACCAGCCTGCAAATAACTATAGCAGCAAGCAACGTGTAGGAAGTAAAATCTGCCACAGGAGTATATAGGAGAAGTAGTAATAAGGGAAGATTATCCATGCTGAATCTTGAAGGGTAACAGGCAATAGGAAAAGAGGGTACTGCAGATGTAGAAACCAGCATGAATAAAGACAGGAAGGAAAAAAGGTAGAGGAGGTTATCAGAGTGACTGGTACACAAAGTTCATGAGATCAGATTATGACAAGCCTTATATGCCACTCTAAAGCAACTGGGGTTTATGAATGTCTATAGACAATAGGTAACTAAAGGGATCAAGCGTCAGCGACATGCTCAGAGAGATGCTCGTGGAGGAGGAATCTGGCAACAATGAAGGGGTGTTCCCTCGAGGTCAAACCCAATCCAACTTCCTCCCCCAAAGGGTCCAGTTAGTACAGGTCTCACACTGATCTCTTCCCGTTCTGAACTCCTGTTCCACATGGGATTAGAACACATAATCTGACTCCCGATTACATACTGTTTTGTACTGCACCTAAACCTTATAAAAAGCAACAATCTAAAATCCAGTATGGCATTTATTTTAAATCTTGTCCTATGATGTATTTTTCTTTCCATTTATACAATTAATCTATAAATGTTGAACTGTGGGCTGCTTGCTAATTGTTTCGTAAGCCATATTTTAGTGCCCTGATCAGACCAGAAGTTTTCTGGAAGCAAAAGCCATGTATCGTCTCTCACAAACCCAGCATGGTAGCAAATACAGGATCAAATGCTCAGTGCTAATGGCCTTTTTCTCTAGTTTCACCCCCTTTTCTTTGGAAAGGCTGGCATCACATTGCAGTACAGCAGCTACTCACCCTCTTTAAGAAGCAAGTCACAGTCTGACCAGCCTGGTACTGTTTGATCTTCTCCATGGGGCTAACAGAGTGAGTGTTAAGAGCAGTGTAGCCATCCTTCTCCAATTCACTGTTTGTAGAAAGGCAATGGAAAGAGTAAACCAACCTCTGAATAAGGCTTCTAGTTTGAAACCATTTCCCCAAGTGACTGTACAGGACTGCCCTACTCATACCCACCCTCCACAGCCCCATTTCTCTCCTTCAAGGAGAATGTTCATGATACTGGCCTGAGGGCTAATCTTTCCCATTTCACTCATCTAGGTATGAGCAAGCTGCAAAGTAGTAGCCCACAATAATCCTGATTAATTTAGGAAACAAAACGTTTACTTCTTTCTTAATACTTTAGCTATTGGTTTACTTTGCAAAACTGCTTTCACAAATAATCTCCCACTGAATTTGACAACAATGTCATGTGTAAATTTGGCAGGGTAGATATTATTAAACCCATTTTATACTATTGAACCAGGAGTTGAAGCCAGGGCTTTTGACTCAAAAATCCAGGGCTCAGTCCCCTATGCTTCCCTGCCATTATCATTTTCTTGATTCTCTTTTTCTTCTCAGAAAAGCAACAAGGGAATGAGATCTGAAAGTCTGTCCATAAAGCGCTTCAAAAGAATCACAGAACTGCAACCCCTGCTTACAAATTCAAATAATTTCTAAAACAAAACGAAACATAACTCATGGATAAAATGGTACAAGAAATGCTGGTAAAATTGTAAAATACAATAGCAAGTGCTGGGGAATGCAGAAAATGGGAACTTTCCTACACTAGTAAAGTTGAAAACGCATATATCCTATGACCCAGTAATTCTACCACAGAGAAATCCTTACACGTATGCACAATGGAACAAATTCAAGGTTGTTCATTGTGATATTTCTTACAGAAGAGAAAAACTGGAAACAACCCCAGATGTCCTCCATAAGTTTGAGAATATTTGTAGTTTGGCACATTCACAGGATGGATTACTATTTTAACTACAGACACAAAAACAGATCTCAAAACAAAATTCTTTTTTTTTTTTTTTTAAATGACTGGTAAGGGGATCCTAACCCTTGATTTGGTGTTGTCAGCACCACGCTCTCCCAAGTGTGCCTTGGGCCGGCCCTTCGAAACAAAATTCTGAATGAAAAAAAGTTGTAAAATACTAAGTATGGCATACTGTTTACATACATTTTAAAAGCCATATAAAGTAATTATTTGTAGATATACAAATATACACATATATACAAGTATGTTTCTGCATAATTAAAGTATAAAAACACAAGCTGGATAAGTACACCAAATTTATAATGGGGAATTCATCTTCTGGGGGTCAAGAGAGATGCCTGGGGAAGAGAACATATCCATACAATTTTACTTCTTAAAACATACATATGGAATATCTATAGGCCTGGCACTATAATTCACAACTTACATACATTATTTCTAGTGCTTACATGGTTAGGATGAAAAAACTATTCACTCAATAGCTGACACTAGAATGCCCCTCTTATGGGCTGAGTCATGTCCCTCCAACCCAAATTCATATGTTGAAGTCCTAACCCCCAGTACCTCAGAATAGGACTGTATTGGGAGATAGGGTCTTTAAAGAGGTCATCAAAGTGAGCTTTAATTCAATAAGACTGGTGTCCTCATAAGAAAATATTAGGCTACGGGCCGGCCCGGTGGCGCACTGGATAGTGCACTGCTTGGGAAGCGCGGCGGCGCTCCTGCCCGAGGGTTCGGATCCCACATACAGACCGGTTCCCGCTCACTGGCTGAGCGAGGCGCGGGAGCAACACCGAGGGTTGCGATCCCGTTGCCGGTCCCCGGTCCGGTACGGGGGCAACACTGAGGGTTGCGATCCGTTGCCGGACACGGAAAAAGACAAAAAAAAAAAAAAGAAAATATTAGGCTACAACTTAATAACAACAAAAAAGAAAAACCAATTAAAAAATTAGCAAAGGACTTGAATAGACATTTCTCCAAAAAAGATATACCAATGGCCAACAAGCATATGAAAAGATGCTCAACATTACTAATCATCAGAAAAATGTAAATTAAAAGCACAATGACATATCACCTCACCACCATTAGGACGGCCACTATATAAAAAACAGAAAATAAGAAGTATTGGCAAGGATGTGGAGGGAGAAACTAGAACCCTTGCTCAGTGCTGGGACTGTAAACTGGTACAGCTGTTATGGAAAAAAGTATGGAAGTTCCTCAAAAATTTAAAAATAGAACAACCACATGATCCAGCAATCCCACATATAAGTATATACTCAAAAGAATTAAAACTGGACCTCAAAGAGATATATGCATACCCAGGTTCAATGCAGCACTATTCACAATAGCCAAGATGTGAAGCAACCTAAACGTCCATCAGTGAATTAATGGATTAAAAAACGTAGTATAGGGCTAGTACGTTAGGCTCAGTTAGTTAAAGTATGGTGCTAGTAACACCAAGGTCCAGAGTTCAATCCCTGTACTGGCCAGCCTCCAAAAATAGAAAAAGTAGTATAAACATTCATTAGAATATTATTCAGCCTTTAAAACAGAAGGAAATCTTGTCATATAACATGAGTGATCCTTGAGGACATTATGCTAAGTGAAATAAGTCAATCACAAAAAGACAAATCCTGTATGATTCTACTTATGAGGTACCTAGAGTAGGCAAATACAGAGAGACTGAAAGTAGAACGATGGTTCTACTGGGGGGGGGGAGAAAACCGGGAGTTGTTCAACTGGTATAGAATTTCAGTCGTGTAAAAGGAAGAAGTTCTAGACATTTGTTCTTCAGCAGAACATGTAGTTAACAACACTGTGATGCACACTTGAAAATTGTTAAGCGGGTAAATTTATGTTATGTATTTTTTAACCACAATAAGAAAAGGAGAGATTAGGACATAGATACATATAAAGTGAAGATCACGTGAAGACAAGGGGAGAAGACAGCCTTCTGCAAGCCAAGGAGAGAGGCCTCAAAAAACAAACCCTGCCGACACCTTGATCTCAGACTTCAGCCTTCAGAACTGAGAAAATAAATTTCTGCTATTTAAGCTAGGCAAAACAAAACAACACACAAACGGGTTATGTGTTATCCTTTTTTCTTTTCCCAAAATGATTTTAAATTGCCTCTCCAAAAAGAGTAACCTCCCAAAAAAGAAGGGCTGGCATAACTGAATTAGCACTAAGAGAAAACTCACTGACTCCCAAGAACTCCAGAGATGTTTTAAGACTCCTTTCAATCACTTTGCTCTCTTTACTACCGGCCCTCCACAAGAGTAACTGTGTAGGAAGAGACCCTCAGCAACTCTGTCCTCAGCCCTAGTACAGATGGCATTCTCATTGTACACAAGATTCCCATACATAAGCGGGAAATAAAAATAAGACTACATTTCCTCAATTAGGTCAAAACCATCAATTAAATGATTTTTATCCTGACTTCAATATATTTATTTTAAAACAAAAGTACTAGAGAAATATCACTATTGCTTATGTTTCTCAAGGGCCTTGTGATTAAATTAAAATAAGGAACAACACAACACAGCTGCATGGAGGGGGTGGAAGATGTCTTGTGATTTGTCTCCATCTGTCTGTCTGTCATTATAACTCTACATCTCCCATCCCGTCAATAAATCCATCCACTTCCTGGTGCGGTCCACTCTGGTTCCTACTATAGGAGGGTAGAACAACAACAGCAGTGTTAAGGAGCGATCCTTAGCATGCTGAGGATCGAGAACCACTTAGGATCATGGTGGGACTTCCCACAGAATTCGCTGACTCACCCCCTGCAGCGTCGTTAACTTAAATTATCTACCCTTAGTCTGAATAAACTACTCGACCTCAACCCTAGATAAGGGTTTACTCAAAACAAGACAACACACCTCAGAGAAATAATACTGCAGACTAAAACAACTAATATGATGAGGTCTCTTCATTCCACAACAGAGACTGGAGGGGGACACAAAGGGCTTACTTCGAAGTTCCATAAGAAGTGTTAGCATCTGGAACTCAATGTTCCAGGAATATCTTCCTATCTCAGACACAAGCCTTCCTACAAATATTACACTTCTGTTGTGATTGCTTCAGGATGTTGACCAGACCTTACCCTCAAAGTTACTTTGGAGGTCTTTCCATAACACCTCTATGTGCATAAGACCTACAACCTGAACAGACCCCAGGGCTGACCCTACAGAGCCTTTCTCACGCTCAAGAGTATCTGGCTTCATTTCCTAATGGTCTATTGATTCCGAGAGGTTGGGCTCTTTTATTGAGGGAGAAGCAGAAAGGCCCTTAGAGCAAAATGCTTAAGATCCTCTAAAAAAATGATCCCAGACAAACTGGGTTCACCACAACATGGAAGTACTAATTCTCCTCCCCCAGAATCTCTCATGAGACACTCCTCTCTGCAGAATCCACCACAGCACAACCTAAAATACCAGCTCGGCTAGCTTCTAGTCACAAAGCAGGAGTTCACACTGAAAGAACAGGCATTCTGAGCTACATGCTGTTTATTTAGGGAATTACCAAGTTCTAGAAAATGAGGTTAAGAGCAAAACTGCTTCTTTTTGTTAGATACTGACAAACAGAACTGCAATCAACCTTTAAATTGATACTTTGTTTGGCAGCTGGCTGGTACAGGAATCCAACCCTGGACCTTGGTGTTATCAGCGCCACCATCTAACCAACTCAGCTAACTGGTCAACTCTAAATTGATGCTTAAACACTGTATACAGCTTCCACGTTAATTTTCATATAATCTCTCTACCTAGCCCTAGGAGGGCCAAAGATCCCTACTAGAGAAATAAGATAACTTGGACAGAGAAAGGCAAAATAAGTCCTAACTGGCAGAATCAAGACTAAACTCAGGAGTCCTGAGTGCAAAGCCTAGTGCTCTTTCCATGAGACCATGCTGCTAGAGTCCCCCTCACCTTGGCCGAACGCTCAGCTCCGGGATGGTTCGAATAAATCTGGGGTGACTTATTGGGAGAAACCTGGAGAAACAAAAATTATTTCTCTTATTCTCTGTAATACAGTTATCTGGAGATTGGGATTTCTCTCCATTCTACCACAAACCAAGCCTACAAAACCAGCCTGTTGCACTGTCACACCACCACCGGTGGGAGCTGTGTCAGGCTGAGGGCAGGAAGTGGTAAGGAGCTGGCTCACGTGGACTTTTAAGATTTTAGGACTGTCATACCAGACTCTGAAAAGAATTTTCCTTACAGACTATATATACCTCAACTCTTTCATTCTACGTATGGGGAAACTGAGGTCTAGACGGGATAGATGACTTACTGAAGATCCCACAGTTAGTTACTAAAATTAATGGGCAAATTTTGGCCAGACATTGAACTCTTTTTGCTCTTCTTGTTATAGAAAGAATTTTTGCTACAATGACAAGTGTTGTAATTACATTTAAAGTGAGTATAATTAAGGTGTGTGGTGGAGAATGGATTATAGCTGCTGATGTATATTGAGCAATAACCACGAGCCAAGTGAATTGCTGGGCACATTAACACACTATGTGTTCTCTCTTGCAGTCTTCACAACGGCCCTAAGACGTACTCACTACCATTAATTTCACTTGACAGATTAGGAAAATAAAATTCAGAGAATTAGTATCAACTAGCACTTGATCACAGTCAATCTGGAATTCAAACTCAGGTCTAACTCTACACCCATGCTCTTAACCATTACACTATATTTCATGTGTGTCTAAAACACCACACAAAAGGATTCTTTGGTGAATGCCTTTTGTTAACCGAAAGAGAATCTGACTTACATGCAACTTTTGGAAACTGCCTACGTTCCCACTCCTCCTCCCACAATTATGACAACCTCTCCACAAAGCCGGCCCATCCCCCAAAGCCTCCATACTTGAATGTCTTCATGTCTCGCCCGCCAATCACTCGGGCAGTGACTGTCTTCCCAACTTTCAGCTTGGTCGTAGGAGAGGTGCCCACTGGAACATCATCTAGAATGTGGGAGGCATGGATACAGCCAATGATGCCATCTTCCAAGGTCACAACCACATGGGTGGGCTTAACGGACTTGATAGTCCCGGTGACTATGTCCCCGATGGACAGGGTGTGCTTCTTTACAGTCCCTACAGCCAGAGCTGGATCCACTTCCTCATCCTCATCAACTGTCTCAGAGTCCTTCCGAGTCTGTCTCATGGTCCTCTTAGCAGCTGGCCCCTCAACAGCCAAAAGAAGACCAGTCATTCCAGGTTCTGTGGTCTTGAGGGTTAGGGAGACACCCTGTCCCACGTGTAACTTCTCCGAGTCAAAGCGAAAGGTGTCATTAAGATGAGAGGTCAGAGAGAAAGCTACCAGGTGGCCGGTCTCTACCAAGGAGGCAACAGCAAAGGACTCTTCCAAGTGCTGCACAATCGCCTGGTGTTCACTGCCTTTCTTCAACTGGAAAAGAGAGAAAATCCACCACCACCATTTTCCTTCCAGAGCATGATCACTCATTCATGACCCCACTGGCCAGCGGGGGCTGTGGAAACCCTCTGGAGTCCAAGGGACCCAAGGCTAGTCTGAGGTGTAATAAACCAGCCCTTGCTCCCTGGACCTAGCTTTCCTCGCAGTACATCAAGGTAGCTTGACTAAACTCATGGTGCCTCAGCAGAATCACCTCAACTCAGCTTCTGTTGTGTTTTGAATTCAGATTCCTAGGCCCTATCCTAGAACAAACGAATCTGAATTTAAAAAGTTATTTAATTGATTCTGACGCACAGTCAGGCAACCTCTCATGGCTCTCCAGCTTAAAGACGTGGTCTTTGACTCTTGGTACTACAGCCCTCCACCCAATTTATTCACTCCTTCAGTCATTCAACAAATAAAGGCATTACTGAGAGCTTACTGTGTGCAAGGCACCTAGCCTTTCTTACCTCAAAACGCAAATTGTGCTCATGCTCTTATATGCCCAAGTTTCACTTAGATGACAAAATGGCATAGGTCCTGCTAGAAAACTAGCAGGGTTAGTATTGCTTCTTATTCTCTCTCTCTCTCTCTCTTAAAGTCTTAAAATTACAAGCAACTAGAGGTTAAGGATTATCTCTATATAATTCTTTGAACTTTACTCTGCAATTAGGTACTTAAATCAGTGCTTCAGACAATACCAAATATATTCATCACCCAGAGAAAAATACTACTAATCTTGAGATTTCCCTCAAACCCATTCTTCTGTCACACAAAAGCATACAGGAGACAAGACAGGAGAGGGTGTGCATGTGCAGCCTAGAAATACAAACTGCCCACAGACATATTTCATTTGGTTCATACGATGTTTTTTTGTTTTTGTTTTTTTCAATTAGTTTCCAACATTTTCAACACTTATTTCAAATAAAAATCCAAATTTAGCCTTCTCTGAAAAATCAAAGACTTAGCAACACTAGCCCCACATATTCCCACCTGGCAACAACTGGAGGGAGCTAAAGAGTCCCTGTTCGGTGCAGCTGGGCAGCGTTCTCCTGCTTGTCAGAGTCCTAGCCCTCCCACTCCCTAACCTGCCTGGCCCACTTCACTCATTTATCTTACCAGTTTGGTAAGAATACTAGTTTGGAAAGATAGGGTGACTATATAATTTATCACCTAAACTGGAGCGAAAGTCACCACTATTAACCACACCAGAATAAGAGGTAAAAACCAGGAATGTGCTGGACAAATCTAGGCATGCGGTCACCTCCCTGAAGGTACCTGAGTTGGAAGCCCTGAGCAGAGTGTGGTGTTGAAGGGTTATGCACTATGAAACTGTGGAAATGAGAGTCATGAGCAGCAAGCTTACCGTTTTAGCTTTTCTATTCACCAAGTTCTGGCGAAGAGAAACATGCACTTCCAACTTCAACATATCAACATGTAAGATTACGACCTTCTTTTTCTGCCCAGCTTCCACCTTCTGCCCTGCAGTACAGAAACAAACACAGCGTGATCATCCTCCTGGAACAGGGTGAATGGAGGACACAACCTCTCCTGGGTGCAGGTGCTATCCCTTAGACCCGAATAAGGAAAGAGGACACATGTCCTGGGTCTACATGGGCCACAGTTAGGGAAACCAAGGGTCTATCTCCCATAGTTCAAGTTCAGGTGGACCTTAATTTATAAACCTAATTTATAAAAATCTAGATTTACCCCATTATAACAACTAAAAGATTCACGCCTAACCCTTCTTTAGTATGCTATCAATTGTCTTGTTTTGCATTCACACAAGATAGGCAAACAACAAAAATTTCTACTGAATCAACTCATCTACCCTATGTATTTGGAAATTCTGTATCCAGGAGAGGGAACAATGGGCAAAGGGTATCCCCCACCAACCACAGTGGGCGAGACAGAAGCACTCACCTGCCCGATGATATCTGCTGGCTCTCAGGACCAGGCCAGGCACTGGGCCCCCACTGAACACCACAGAACCATTTTCCAACACCTCCTGCACTGCCAGGTCAAGGAACATTCCTGGGGTCATCTCAGCCAGCGTCTGGTGCAACACAGAGTCTGCCAGAGACCCAAAGGAAGCAGGAAGTAGTACCACAAAACACTATACCCATTCTTTTCCTCTGCAAGTGTGCTGTGACCACAGAGGACAGTGGCACATTTAAGCCATTGACAAGGTAAAATCACCTTTTGCAAAAATGTCCAGTATCCATGAAAACTCTTGTCACAGGCAGAGACCTGAGTCCTTTGCTAATCTACCTGACCATAATTCATGAAAATAGCCAGCAAAACCAGGAACACAGGTTTTCCTTTGGTTTCTGAATTTTCCTTCTCCCCGTCAAACCTGATGCTCCCAAATCACATTAGGGTTCCAACAATCTTACACAATGGTTCACACTCTAATAGGGTCGGAATAATAACCCTTCAGGAAATCTAGCAGTCCCTGTTCCATCTACCATACAGTATATAGCTGCTGAACAAAGGACTGAAAACTGAAGAGGTGAATAAATTCACAACAAATCCAAGCATGAGGCCCTAAAAACAAGGAAAATTTTGATTCTGGACTCCCAGGGGGAACTAGGGTGACTTCCAGGATACTTGTAATGACCTTTACCTTAATCTGGGTAGTAAACAGAGGTGTTCATTTTATAAACATTGACTGAGCTATATACTTAATGATTTGTATGCTTTATGTAGGTCTTACTCCCATTAAAAAACAAACTTTACCAAATTTTTTTTTTACATTCTGAGAAGTCCAACAACTCATCCTAGCAACAGGTATAACTTACAAGGCACTCACCACTCCCCCCAGTCATTCTCTGCCCTCCTGCCCCTCCTAATAGGGCCCCAGGCACCCCACCTCGGTTGCTCATGAGGCTGCGCACACCCTGCAGCTCCTCCAGGCACTGGCTCAGGAGGAGGAGGCTGGTGGTGGCCAAGTCCCCCAGAGCACAGTCCGAAAGCCGCAGTGACAGCAGCATCCGCTGCTTCTCCTCATCCACACTGGTCACCTTCGCAACCACTGTCTGCCCCTCAATGAAGTGGTCACTTGTGGAGGTCACGAATTTGTCACTCATGATCTGAAGAAAACAGTGAGCAGAAAATGGGGAAAGAAAAGGAAGTCTTCATTAAGATAATTTGTCAAATAGGAGTGTGTGGATGGAGGGGCAACAGGACCCAGGAAGCTCCACCAGCCTTCTCTGAGCACAGCTCTACTCCACTTCCAAAAAAATACACAGAGGCCCTGGCTGCCCAATCCAGCCTTGTGAGAGGGCACCCAGCCAAGAAGGGACATTACTGGCAAGCCAAAGGGACACCAGGGCTGTCCTTAACACACAATGGCAACCCTCTGTCCTTCACTAAGCATGTATCTGGGGCTCTCCCCTTTGATCTCATTTAAAAATTTTTCTGGCAGGGGATGCAAATGAGATTTTCCCAGGCAAAACATCAGCCAGCCAGCCCTATTTCTGAATGATCTGTGGAAGGAATTAGCTATACACTGTTTGCTCAGCATCATCTTATACTGACTTTGGCAAGTCTCCTCCCTTCTCTAGGCCTCAGTTTATTCAGCAGGCTGATGAGGGGGCTCAACCATGGGATTGCTAGGATGTTTTCCGGTCTGGAAAGTTTATGATTCAATGACATGGAGGGGAGAATAATAGTTTCAAGGACCAAAAAAACAAAAACAAAAATAACCCAGAAGGCTGCAAAACTTGTACTCGGCTGCTCAGGAAAACCAATTTCCATGTCTAAACATGCTGAGTATAAAAACAAGTTCAGTCATCACACTGGAGCCTAAAGTCTTCAGGGCCACCACCCACCTACCCAATGCCACAGTGTGAAGCAGAAAAGATGCCCCTTTCTCCAGGATCTCACGCAGCTTGGCACAAGGAGCATGGCCTGGCTTGCGGCTCCTTCCAACCCACCCTCAGATACCACCACCCTGCTGTCTCTCCTCAGAGGCCCTTGTACATGGAGCAGAACTTACAGCTTTGGGGGCCAGTCCACTAAGACCCGAGGGGAACTGGATGAACACACCATAGTCCTTGATGCTCTTCACGAAACCAATGAGTATCATTCCAGGATGGATTTCTGAGAAGTTCTTGGGATCTTGGCCACCTTCTACTGTGGAGACTAAAGCTGGCTTCCTGCAAAGAAGCTAGTAGCACTTCATCAAGGAATGCTCCAGGAAGGGCAGATGAAATGTCCGTCTCTCCTATCTCCACAGAGAAAGACAGAACTGCACGCTGACCCTCCAACCTCTAAGTGTGCAGACCAGCAGTGTCGGTGTCACCAGGAACTTGTGAGAGGCAGGTTCTGAAGTACCACCCCAGACTACTGCATTAGACACTCTGGGGTGGGGCCCAGCCATCTGTTTTAGCAAGTGTTCCTGGTGATTCTGATCCACACTAATTCACCTCCACACTACTGGAGGGAACTGAAAAGGGGAGGCTCATCCCGTGATTTGGCAGCTGGAAGAGCCATTGCACAATCCTTCACTGTCCCCATCCTCACGCTAATGAAACCTATTTTACCTCCTCAGCCCATTTTCATTCTAAGGAAATTTTATCTCACAATCTGTGAAGAGACAGCGTCCTCCTTCAAAGCACCTACCCAAAGACGAAAGGGAGTATTTCTGAGCCCCATGCCGAGAACGGGTAGGGAGGAAAAGGGGAAAGTGAGGAAAGGAGGACAGAAGCCCCCTTATTAATTGTAACCCAAGGGGCAATCACCGACTGCCCCAGGAAGGCTGGACATGCTACTGGGGACATCCCAAAGGACCCTGCATGCCACACTCCCTCCTCCCTGACCATCTGGACTCCCACTCTCCCCTGCAAACTTCCTGGCTATTCCACCCTGACCACCAGCATCTGCTAGCAGCACTGGTTTGATCTTCTGGAAGTATTTCTCCGTTCTTATGGCTGATTTTTTTTTTCCCCCATGAGGTTTCTAAGAGCAGAGCTTAACCCAGAATTTCCCATGAGGGCCCATGGCTCCCCCACCTTCCGCTGCTCCACATATACTAGGCAAGGATACAATATGTCCTTCACTCTGGCTCAGACAGAGGACTCGGTGGAGGGTGTCACCTGCTTGGAGCCAGTGATGTAACAGTGGGCCATTGGCAACGTGGTCCGATAGATGAGGCGTGGGGAGGAAAGCAGGGATATTGTAGGGCAGGATGGCCACCTCCAGCCCATCTTTGGTCTTCTCTAAAATCTTCACATCCACCAACTACCCAAGAAAGAGAAAAACAAAAAATAGCACTTGGCTTGAGTAGACAGCAACCTAGTTTGAATCAGGATGAGCTCAGACTGTCAAATTCCAGCACCAGGGATCACTAAGAGGCCAAGAGCAGAGAAGCAGCTTTCTTCCAGACCCCACTCCACCCCCAACAACCCAGCATGCATACCCGTGTACACACACACCAGAACTCGTTTGTGGGCTCATAGCTCTCATCTCCCAAGTCCCTTCACTGGGGCCCGGAGAAAAGGCAGATGCAGGCTGGCCCTAGAGACCAGAGAAGAAAGGGCAGCAGCGCCTTGCTGAAAAGCCACCCCATGACAGAATTTGCCTTTCACAGACAGCTTCCATTTCCTCTGGCACACAGACAAGAACAGGTATGAGGTCCTCTCTCAAGAATCCCTCAAGCCCCAGAATCTTACCTAGCAACCTCTATCTTACCCCCCCCCCCAAAGGGTTGCAGTACCCCAGGTGTCAGTGGTATCCTGCTTTCAGCCACTGGAAAATAAAATACTTCTCTGGAGAAGTCCAGGTACCTGTCCAACATTAACACCTCCTCTTTTCTTCTGACTGTGTCCGGCATGCTCTTTCTTTGATTCTGGATGATTCAACAGCTTGAAGGATAAGAGCATCCTCTCCTTGGACGGCTCAGAGTTCAGCACTACAACCTTCACCACCTGGTGAGAAAGCACATGTGCTTGACTAACTCCTCCCAGCAGGCCTTGCAGGGCCTGCAGTGTGGTGTCCTCCAGTAGTACTGCAGAGGCCTTGGGAGATCCACCAAAACCTTGGATCAGATCAGAATACAGTGAAAAGAAGAAATGTACTGACAGCTACCAACAGCTAGCCAGAATGCCCACAAGTCAGCATTTTTGGTAAAAGGAAGACATGGATAATTTTGGGGTTATAATCCCAAGTTTTTTTTTTTTTCCTTTTTGTCTTTTTTTGTGTCCAGCAACGGATCGCAACCCTCAGTGTCGCGCCCATACCGGACCGGGACCGGCAACGGGATCGCAACCCTCGGTGCTGCGCCCGCCCCTTGCTCAGCCAGTGAGCGGGAACCGGTCTGTATGTGGGATTCGAACCCTCAGCGGGAGCGCTGCCGCGCTCCCAAGCGGCGCACTGTAGCAGTGCGCCACCGGGCCGGCCCCATAATCCCAAGTTTTAAAAAAGCATTTTTCCTAGACAGACCCAGACACACTTGTTTTATAGCACTGTCCCTTTGTGATGACTGGTCTCAGCACAACTTCTTTTTTTTTTTTCCTTTTTGTCTTTTTTTGTGTCCAGCAACGGATCGCAACCCTCAGTGTCGCGCCCGTACCGGACCGGGACCGGCAACGGGATCGCAACCCTCGGTGTTGCTCCCGCACCTCACTCAGCCAGTGAGCGGCTGGGCTGTATGTGGGATCCGAACCCTCGGCGCGAGTGCCGCTGCGCTCCCAAGCGGCGCACTGTAGCAGTGCACCACCGGGCCGGCCCTCAGCACAACTTCTGATGGGAGGGAGACCAGTGTATTACAGGTAAAGACTAATGTGGTCCAGGTTGTGAGCTTGAGATCTGTTAAGTGTGCCAGCTTCTGCTGAACCCCTGTGAGGGCTTCTCTGTATACTGTTACCCATCTCCTCCACTTGGCTGGCTCAGGCCCACTGCCCTACATGCTACGTTTCTCAGTCTCTTAAAAGGCAGCCTTCCTACTCGCTACTCCTTCAAATCTATGTTCATGAAGTCACCAAGGGTAGGGGATCTATGCAAGGGAAGGGTTACCTGGCCAATATAAAAGACCCTCTCTGGGTCAGGGATATACTGGGCACTGAGCTCATGCTTGGGCACCAGTCCCTGCACATCATTGTAGAACTTCACAATGCAGCCATAATCCTTGACCCTGATGATGAAGCCATGTGTCTGCAGACCAGACTTGCCATCGGCATAGCAGGTGATGGCAGGTAATTTGGACTCAACCAGGGTTTTCTTCAAGGTCATCATCAGCTTCTTGGCTTCAGGATCGCAAAGCAAAACCTAGGGGAAGGATACTGGCCGTCATTAAGTTACCTATTATCAAAAGAGCCACTGAACTGGTCTCTGCTCCCCTACCCTCAAACTCAAAGGCCATGTGTCATTCCCAAGAACCTACAACCTCTTTGCTTTTGGTTATCTCAGCTGCAGATCCTCTCTGCTTCCTGCTGGATGACAATTTAGAGAGTATTAATTTCTATTCCAAATGTACGTCCTCCCATAAGTTGCTACAAACTACCCGCTCCTGGCCGTGAAGCAACACCCAATATCCTCCAGCACCTCCAGTTTTGTATTACAGTAACTTCTACAACACCTTGGCTCCTTCCTAGTAGGCATCGCAATTAGTCTAACAGAATGAATGACTGAATCAATTTACCATCTCAGTACTACTATTTATCAGCTATAAACTGATATCCAACCATCTCTCACCCCTCAGAAGGTCATCCCTTTGAGGGCAAAGAAATTCCTGTTTCTAACCCTCTGCCCCACTACTATAAAATTTTGCACCACTGGGCAATCAATAACTTTGTTGAGTCAATAATGATAAAACAAAACGAACATAAGAAACCCCAATATTTTGAGTGTCTGCACACCAGGCCATGTGTTAAGCACTCTGTATTATCACATTTAATCTTCACAACCCTGTGAAGCTTCTCTTGGGTATAAGCCTTTTTTCTGAAAAACCCACATTTTGGCAGCTTTGCCTGGGCTATTTATGTGCCTGGAACACACCCCTTTTTCCTCCCCAACCTTCCAAATCCTACCCATCTTTTCTAATTCAAGCCTTACCTCTGCCAGAAATCTAGAAGGCATTATTGTCATATAGAGTTGCATCTGAAAACTGGTTCTGCCGTTTATTAGCTATATGACTTTAGGCAAGATACTTGGCTTTCCTAAGCTTTAATTTCCCACTTGCAAAATGAGGATAATAAAACAGTTAATACTTGAACAAAGGTTTGTAGTTCAAACCCTTCAGCATGGGTTTGAACTACACAGGTCCACTTGTACAGTTTTTTTTTTTCAACAAATAAGTTGGAAAATTTTTGGTTAGGTATGTCATGACATAACAGTAGGCTACTAGTAGACTACTAGTAGTTAAGTAGTCGAGCCTTAACTACTTAAGTAGTTAACCAACTCCGTAGTAGTTAAGTTTTTGGGGAGTCAAAAGTTATACATAGATTTTCGACTGTACAGGTAGGGGATGGGTGGTTGGTACCCCTAACCCCCATGTTGTTCAAGAGTCAACTGTACTCACTATATAGGATTAAATGAAAGAATGTGTGTCATGTGCCTAGCACAGAATACATGTTACATGATAGTCGCTACTGATAACAATGATTCTGGCTGCTCCAAGCCCACCCTCACCTCCCCCTTCTGAGACCTGACCACAGCATATAGCCTATACCAAACCACGCAGCAAAGGTCACGCACTAGCTCACTCTCTCCTCATGTACAGACATTTTACCTCCCAATTATACTGTACAATTCTCAGGACAGGAACTCATTTTGCTCTTTCCAATGCCAGGCATAGCACTGGACACTGCAGATGTGACATGTTCACTTTGTGGAAAAAGGCAGAAACTGCAGTTGAGAACTGCTCTCTTCCCATCTAGCCAAAAATCTCAACAGACACCCTTTGGAAGGCTCACCCGGCACTTAACCTCATCCCCAATGTGGTACTTCTTCTCCGGATTCTTCATCAGGATGTCAGCCAGGTGCATGGGAGGTACTAGGCCCCTCATTTGCTCGCCCACCTTCACCAGCATTCCATATGGCTTTATGGTCAGCACTGTGCCCTGGCAAGTCCAAAGAAAAGATGCCATGATGCCCATCTCTTACAACACAGCATGTCACGCCTCTTTCAAAGCCACCTTTCTGGGCTAACTATGCCTGTCACTCCACATCTCATGTGGGTAAAGCACACACCTCACACTGATCTGGATTTAGTCAGGTTTATTTAGGGGAACCTTCACATCTTTTTGTGTAAGAATGTACTTTCTGTCTGCCTTATGAGTACATTCCCTAAAGTAGGGGACTGTTTCCTAATGAATGAACTTTACGTATATGGGGGAGCTGCTCAATCAGAGCCAAACAATTGGAGAGGAAAGGCAACTGGAACTAGCTTCTCACTAACATTCCAATTAATGAGCAGCTCAATTATCACAGAACTAACTTCTGATCTGGTCTAATAACCACTACCAAATCTCAAATCCCAGGATTTATTATTTAGTGCTTCTGCATAGTACAGTGGTGCTAGTAAGACCTTACCTTGAAATTAATTACAAGTCACCCAAGGGAAAAGAAAGAAATCCCAGTTAGCAGGCAGAGGCAAGAAACATGACTTTAAATGTGTTAACATGAGGACTAATGAGCTGATAGTTAACCTGTGAACTAAAGAATGTCTGAAGGTGGGGAGTATCTAATTATATGCTTGATATCTTACCTTTACCACTGCCCCAGGTTTGATGTCATGATATCTTAGGTACTGAGCTTCAATAATAGACCTAGGACAAAAGGAAAATACAGGATGAGATAAACTGGGGCAGAGGTTGCCTAAAATTCAGGGCTACCACAATCACTCTGGCAAGAAAGGAAACCCCCATCAAGGCCTGGAGAAACTGAATGTGCATATGTACAAGAGCACACCTCTACACCCCAACATGTGTCAATGACAGACTTACGTCCGCAGAGAGAGCAAAGCCAGTCCATCCATTTGGCTGTAGTCAATAATTCTACACTTGTGGGTATTCCCTGGCTTGAAGGACTCAGGATTGAAGATGTTCTTAGAGTCAGAGAGATGGCTGAGCTGCAAAATATCAAGTTATTGAGGACAAGCCAGAGAAAACAGATCTGAGCCAATCAGACTTTACGTCACAGAGATGACTCAACACATTTATCACCTACCATAACAACAGTACTTTGATGGCCTGGTAAACTAATTCTTCTCACTAAAAAACTGTTCCTTACCATCAAGAAATCTCAATAAGGTCAGATAACAGTCTAGATCATTGGTCAATAAACTACAGCTCAGGAGCCACTGCCTATTTTTGAAAATTAAAGTTTTATTTGAGCACAGCCATGCCTATTCATTTACATACTGTCTATGGCTACTCTCATGCTGTAACAATGAAGCTGAGTAGTTAGGACAGAGACCATATGGCTCACAAGCCTAAAATATTTACTATCTGGCCCTTTACAAAAAGCCTTGCTGGGCCCTGGTCCAGACCCAAATTCATTCTTGTGCCCACCACTAAGCAAGTGTCAAACACGGCAAGTTGGTTCTAAGGCATCCCAACACAAAAACAGACATTGTTCTAATCCCTACGAACAGTCTGTCACACTTTGGGATATCAAAAAATAAACTAATATCAAGGGATTACGGAAGCAGAAAAGGACCAAAGTATCCCAAAAGTCCTTTTGGTGATATGGTCCCTGACCAAACAAAGACGCCTCCTTACCCGGGCATAGGCCAGAGCCCCATCCTTCAGCCTGAAGGTGGCCCCGGCCTTATTGAAAAAGCCTTGGACAGGAATGTCATCCAGCACAGCTCCAACATGCTGGCAAGAGAGCCGACTGAGCGGGCGCCCAGGTTGCAGAAAGATGGGGCGCAGGCTCAAGCGCACAACTTTGGTCCGAGGATGGACACAGAGGATGCAGGCCCTTACCTAGACAAAAGAAACAGCAGGATAAGCAGGAGGAGACAAACAGGAGACAACCTAGAGCAGACTTTCTGAGGGTCAAGACTCTCCATGTGCTAACCAGGTATGTAAGTACTAAAATCATTAGCACATAAGTACTAAAGTCGGCTGTGTAATCAAGTAGCATGTGAAAAAGTCAAACAAAATGTCCCTAAGGGACTATGTCTGACTAAATCAAACACTTACTCAAGGCCAAGAAAAACATATACCAGGAGTCCCCAAAACACCAAGAGGCTAAAGCACATACAACAGAAACCATGTACTAATGTCACTACAGCAAAGGATCATCTGCAATATGTAAAAAAAACTCTGATCTGATCCCAAGGTTAAAACATGTAAAATGTCTCGACTTTGTACACAAATATAACTACAGGGAGAAAAAAATTACTAGAAAAATGTTCATCAAAAGGTTAACATTATGGGCCGGCCCGGTGGCGCACTGCTACAGTGCGCCACTTGGGAAGCGCGGCGGCGCTCCCGCCGAAGGTTCGGATCCCACATACAGACTGGTTCCCGCTCCCTGGCTGAGCGAGGTGCGGGGAGCAACACCGAGGGTTGCGATCCCGTTGCTGGTCCCAGGCCGGTACGGGCACGACACTGAGGGTTGCGATCCATTGCCGGTCATGAAGAAAAGACAAAAAGGAAAAAAAAAAGGTTAACATTATCACTAGATGATGGAAAAACCTACTTTTAACTTAAAATAAACTTCTCTATAGTATTCATAAGCATATATTACTGTTCAAAATAATTTTTTTTAAATTCAGAATAACATATATTGTGATTTTCTTCCCAAATACCCGTTTGTTGTAGAAATTTTGAATATTTAGACAAGAGTAGAAAAATCTTCTGGAGTTAATCACTATTAACACCTGATTACATAATCTTCCAGTATATATATATATATTTTAAACCGGTAAGGGGATCACAACCCTAGGCACGGTGTGGTCTGCACCACGCTCAGCCAGCGAGCGCACCAGCCATCCCTATATAGGATCTGAACCCGCAGCCTCGGCGCTATCAGCGCCGCACTCTCCAAGGGAGCCATGGGGCCGGCCCATAATCTTCCGGTATCTTAACCAGGTGTACTTTTTATTTTTTTTCAAAACTGGATTTACACTACTCCTAGAATTTTTTAAGCCACATATTTCTATTTAAAGGTATCTTATTGTCCTATGTTAAGCACTCTCCTAAAACACTTTAAATTATAAAAGCAAAAGATTTACTATCAAAAAAAAAAATCACACATACAGAAAATGATGTAGTAAAAACTCAAAGTTTCAACCTTCTCCACCTGCTCCTTCTCTAATCTCAGTCCAACCACTAGCAGTTTCTTGTGTTCCTTCCAAAGTGCATTTTATTGTTCCCCTTATCTCCTCTCTGCACACCTGTACACATGCAGTTCTAGGGTCTGCCCTATAGCTAGCTGTATTGGGATACAAATGGAATCAAGAAAAGATAGGTGCAACATTTCTTACTGCTTGGTTTGAGAAATATGTTCCAGCCTTCTTAGGATCCTGGTGCATAAAGTCAACCAGGCCTTTGAAGAATGTAAGGAAGTTTAGCATAAGGCCAAATGGAGTCACCTAGAAATAAACAGAACAAGTTATGAAAAACATTTCTCAGAAAGAACCAGAAATTTGAGAGACACTGTTCATAGTTAACACTCAATGCCACATTACCGATAACTGTGTACCTCTCCTCCCCCAGTTAACCATTATCCATCTCTCTTCCTATAAAATCAAGTGGCAGGACAACTCCAAGCCTAAATAAGCCTAAATAAGGAAAACTTACTAAACCTTATTTAGTAAGCTCACCTCCCTTCCAGCCTAAGAGAGGACATCAATCCTCCCACCCTCTGGGATTTTTCAGCAGGAGGGAAGGAGCTTTGCACAAGTATCCTTGGAGAAATGGAACTTGGACAAATTCCTGCTAACTTGGATATCTGCACAAACTAAGAAGGTAAAGCTCAAATGCTTACAAAAGGGAGATACTGACCATGAGCAGACTCACCCGACAGAGCTCCCCAAAAGCTAAGGTGAATTACCTCCAAAGAGAGCAGTGAGAAAGGTGACTGAAATCAGGGAACTAACTCTGATCCCCAGCTCCCCTCCTCTTCCTGCAGGATCCACCCCTCTCCTACCTCCACAGAAAATGGGAAACATATTCTCCGGGAAAACTGTACCAGAATCAAAACACAGGAAGAATGCCAATCCTAAAAATGGGGACTAAGAAAAATCATAAACACCATACAGATATGGAGACATCCAACCCTTTTTACCCATCTTGCTCTCAGGAAGCCAGGCTTAGACCCTTCTGGGTGGAGACTGCTAGATCCTTCCTAGAGAAATCTAACATGCCAGAGAAGACCATAACAATGACATTTGGAGGCTGCCCAAAGAAAATCTGCTAGCTCCTATTCCTGACAGTGAAGTCAGCCAGTCAACAAGTCCCACCCAGGCTCACAGACCTCCTATCAGTTTTTTAGCACCTCATTCATAATATAGCAGTCTAAACAAAAATTTAATAGAGTATTAGAAGTTAAAGTTGAGAAACTATCCCAGAAGGCAGGACACAGACAAATACATGTGTATAACAAAATGAAGAGGAAATTATGTATTTTTAGAAAATACAAGATCTGATAAGGGGCTAGTATCCAGAATATATAAAGAATTCTCAAAGCTCAACAATAAAAAGACAAATAACCTAATTTTAAGATGGGCAAAGGACTTTTGAATAGACATCTCTCCAAAGAAGATATACAAATGGCCACATAAACACACAAAAAGATGCTCAGCATCACAAATCATCAGGGGAATGCAAATCAAAATCACAGTGAGATACCACTTCGCACCCATTAATTGAATGGTTATGGTAAAAAGATAATAAGTGTTAGTAAGAATGCAGAGAAATTAGAACCCTTATACATTGCTGCTGGGAATATTAAATGGTGCAGCCACTTTGGCTGTCCCCCCAAAAATTAGACATAATTATCATATGATCCAGCAATTCCATTCCTAGGTATATACTTAAGAGAAATGAAAACATGTTCACACAGAAACTTGTATGTGAATTTCATAGTAGCATTATCCATAACAGCCAAAAGTGGAAACAACCCAAGTATCCATCAATTGATGAATGGACAAAGAAAATATGCTATATCCATACAATGAAATATTATTCGGTCATAAAAAAGGAATGAAGTACTGATACATGCTCCAACATGGATGAACCCTGAAAACATACTAAGTGAAAGAAATGAGACACAAAAGGCCGCACGTTGTTTGATTCCATTTATATGAAATGTCCAGAACGGGCAAATTTAGAGACAAAAAGTAGATTATTGGTTACCAAGGGCTCAAGGGAGGGAGGAATGGAGAGTAACCACTAACAGGTACAGGGTTTCTTACTGGGGTGATAAAATGTTCTGGAATTAAATAGTAATGATGGCTGCACAACTTTGTGAATATACTTAAAAAAAAAAAAACACTGAACAGTACACTTTAAAAGGGTGATCCTTATGATATGTGAATTATAATTCAATTTTAAAATTAAAAAAAATCATAATACGGGAGAACTTCCCAGAACTGAAGGATCTACTTTTCTATATTGTAGGAGTTCAGCACAAATAAAGGAAGAAAGAAAACCCATACCAAAGCACATCCTAATGACATTTTAGAATAAAAAAGAAAGAGAAAACATAACATACAAAGGAAGAAAAATCAAAATAGCATCAGAATTTTCAACAGCAACAGAAGCCAGATGTCAATGGGAATAACAGCTTCAAAATTCAGAGGTTTTTTTGACCTAAAATTCTTACACCCACTTTAACTACCAATCACATGTGAGAGTAGAACAGATATTTTCAGACATGGCAGGTTTGCAGAAAAGAGTTAATATAGCAGGCCTGAGGTTGGGATCCTTAGAAAAGCCTGCTTGCAAGGTTGCCCCTTGGCTGGCGTCGGGAAACAGGTTTTGGGAGAATTCTCACCACTCCCAGAACTGATAAGAATGACTCACTGTACCTAAATTGTTTAAATAATATGGTTCATTCTAAATACCCACATTCCTTACGAAAGTCTGGAATTTTGGTATATGCCAGGCAGTAGGTGCCCACTTGACCAACCCCAATAAAAACCCTTGGGCACTGAGCTTCTGGTGAGCTTCCCTGTAGACAATCTTTCACATTTGGTGTCATAACTTCTGGGAGGAATCAAGCACATCCTGTGTGACTCCACTGGGAGAGAACTCTTGGAAGCTTGTACCTGGTTTCTTCTGGACCTCACCCCTTGTGCCTTTTTCCTTTGCTGATTTTGCTTTGTAGCCTTTCACTGTAATATATTGTAACTGTGAGTACAACTATATTCTGAATCCTATGAGACTTCCTGGCATCATTAAACCTGGGAGTGGTCTTGGGGATCCCCAACACACTGGGTCAAGAAATTAACCTCCCATGTACCTTTCTGAGAATGCTTCTGGATAATGTGTCACACTAAAATGAGAGAGTAAAACAAAAAAGAGGAATGCATGGGATCAAAGAAGGCCTCAACAGAGACAGGGGAGAGAGGGGAAAGGAAGTCCTACCTAGGATATCAGCTATGCAGGAGTGCTACAGAGCAACCAGTTCAGATGGGAACAGGCTGACAGCAAAAGGGGCTCCAGGTAGGGGGAAAATAGTAACTAAGAGATTATTTAGAGGATTTAAAAGCATGGAAAACTGTAGTGAGAGGAAAATAAGTAGAGGGTATAAGAAGAAACAGTGACAGGCAGGAAAAGAATTTAGTAAATGACAAAAAAAAAAAAACCTGATTATCAACTCAAGGAAAAAAAGCTGTTCAAGAAACAGCCATTAATACATTACCTTATCTCACCAGTAAACGATATTTACATAGTCATAATATTTTAAACAGTGAATGCTGATTTCATCAAAAATTTAATATACCTATATTGATGGGATAGGGGAGAAGAAGGGAGGAAAAAAGAGCCAAATCTTCATCTACCTTAAGAAGTTAAAATCCAATGCCTAAAATTGATAAACCAAGAAATACAAGCAGAATCTTATTACTTATTACATAGAAATATGGAGGGAAATTTCAAAAGATAAGCTAAAATATTTAAAGATGGCAGTTAAAAAGGATGAGACAGTTCTTCATTATAAGCATTTTAATGCTCTTTGACCTTTTAGATCAAGTTTCCTAGCAGTCACATTTTAAAAACTACAAAGAAAGAGATGAAACTTACTTTAATAATATTTTCCTTAATCTAATATATCCAAAATATAATTTCAACATGTGGCACCAGCCACATTTCAAGTGCTCAATGGCCACATGTAACTAGTGGCTACCCTACTGGGCAGCACAGTTGTAGATTGTTTACATGTATGTAAGAATGCTGGTCAAAACTCAACTGTATCCTTATGGCCTTTAGGGCTGTGGCTTCAATAGTTACAATCTTTTCCTTGCACAAGTTGCTTAGCAACTGAGACCGGGAAAGGAACAGAATGTTATGCTTGTGTAAGATAAGGAGAGTGAAGCCAGCAGCCCCAAAGATAAGCAACAACTTGCTGCAAGGTGCCTGGGAATCTTTCACTTTTGCAGCCTTTCTCTCTGTCATAGCTCCACTTTTGTCTCTAAGTCCCCTATAAGCTTCAACTCCCTCCCTTCACCCCACCCCCACCCCAACCCCAGGGGTGGAGAGAAAGCAGCTGCACAGCACCCAATCAATACTGCCCCCAATCCATTCCCTGTAAGTCACCCCTCAATAATAATAATAAACTCCTTGTAAACTGTATGGACTTGCCTGCTTCGTCCTTCAGTCTTAAGATACCTTCTAAGTTTGGTGGGCATTATACTTTTAGCTCATATTTGGACACATGTAATACTTGAGTAAAACTGTTTTTGTTTTAGAAAATAGTAGTAACAATGAACAGCTTACCTTCTGTACCTGGGCTTTGACCACCAGTCCTGGTAGCAAGTTATTAAGTGTCCAGTTTTGGTCCTCAGTAGCAATGGCTGCAGAAACCTCTGAATGACCTATAGACAGACTGACAACTCCTCCATTGCCCTTCACCTCTTCAATGATGCAGTTCAGGTATTGACCCACCTTCAGTTTGGCACCTGTAAGCCCAGCCCCAGTCCCCAAAAGGAAGAATACCTCTATGAGAAGGACCTTTAACTTGGGCCCAAGCAATACCCAAAAAGATTCATGACCTACCTGCCCAGTTAATATTTAATACTTGCCATATTCCCAATCTCTAAGGATCAACTATAAGAAGGGCATGAAATTACTTTAATTGATCTGGAATTCAACTACCCCACAAAACTATGAGAATTTTAACAACCCCAGAGAGCACTGGTTCAGAGGCCCTGGGGGCTCAAATTTCGGTGGAATATTCTAGATGAGAACAACTGAAACTGTCCATTAGTTTTTAATGAGGCCCTGCTACTCTGTGCCCCTTCCCACATCTTCCCTTTACTATCAGCTAGAAAATTAACTGCTGATTCTACCAAAGCCAAACAGCCTTCAGGAACACCATTCTGTCATGTTACTCACCCTAAGTGGCATTTAAGTATAATCTACATATGCACCACCTCACTACCATGTAGTGGTTCCTCTTCTTGCCCTCACCTTTGTTCTTCTGTCGGATGTACTCCTGGGCTTTCAGCAGTGGCAGAAAAGCTCTGGTACCACCAACACCAATGTCTACTAGGTAGCCATGGTCTTCCAGGCTAGACACAGTGCCTGTGAGCAGCTAGGGGAGGAGAAAGTTATTTCCAAAAGTTCCAAGTCAAAGGTAACAGAACTCACAACAAAAATCCACTGCCAATCTTCAATGCTCCCACCATTAATCTCAACACACTATTCCATAATCCCACCCCCCTCAACTTTTAACTTTAAACCACAATCCCTCTAGAGGACAGAAGAGAGGAAGATGTCAACTTTAATTCTCTAAGAGCTTAAAGGGTCTTATGGTTTCCAGACCGAGGAGTGTTATATACAGTTAAATAACGGAACGACAGAGAGGAATCTCCCACCTGAAGATTTTTCAAAATATAGGAGAAAAACTTTCATATTATGCCAAAACAGATTAAATGCATGGCCCTGCAAGGTCACTCCCACAACCATGACTAATGAGAGAATCCAGAACTACTATTCTATAATATTATGTCTTTTCTAAGCACCTCCAACACATCAATCTTGCCAACCTCCTTTACATTTCATAGGAAGCAGTGTGGTGTTCAAATCTGGTTCTGACACTTACTAGCTATTTGGCCTTTTGTAAGTCACTTAAACCTTTCTGAGTCTGTTTCCTCAAATATACAAGAGGGATAATATCTACCTGCCTCAAAGGGTTGCTATGAGAATTTCATCAGATAAAGTGCCTAGAAGAACACCTTTCATACAACAAGTTCTCAACATTTGTCAATTTCCTGCAACTTGGCTTACTTTTATTCACTTTTTACCCAATCAAATCCTACCAAACTTTCCAGGCCTTTCCCATATCCCACTGCTTCTAAATAAATATTGCAAGATCATATTGATCTCCTTCCTCTTAATTACAAGAGGACTTATATGAGTATGGCTTACTCTTTTGTACCTACTGATTTGGAGGCTTTGAGCCAGAATTAATTTCTCCTGAATCTCCATAAAAATGGACACAAAAGGGCCGGCCCGTGGCTCACTCGGGAGAGTGTGGTGCTGATAACACCAAGGCCCCGGGTTCGGATCCCATGTAGGGATGGCCGGTTCGCTCACTGGCTGAGCGTGGTGCTGAC
>NW_007727745.1:186140-211574 GCF_000696425.1 Galeopterus variegatus | reverse complement strand
ACCGCCTCTGCTTGGTTCATTGGAACACTTATTCTATTTTATAGTATGAAGTGTTTCCCGACTGTAGAATCACAATAAAGCCAAATGAGGTTTAAATTAAATTTGCTGTAGGGCCGGCCCAGTGGCTCACTCGGGAGAGTGCGGTGCTGATGGCACCAAGGCCCCGGGTTCGGATCCCATGTAGGGATGGCCGGTTCGCTCACTGGCTGAGCGTGGTGCTGACAACACCAAGTCAAGGGTTAAGATCCCCTTACCGGTCATCTTTTAAAAAAAAAAAAATGGACACAAAGTAGCTGGGCATCCATTAATGTAGCAGATGGACTAACTGCCCTGACTATCCTGTCTCCTGCTCTCAGAGAGCAGCCCTGAACCATTCCGCACAAATGCCGGAAGGCCTATGAAAAAGACTTAATCTGTGAAAAAATCTTGGTATATATGGCACCCTGGGGAACTCACCATCATCACCAAATCCCCAACTAAGACTCCCTGGAGGCATTTTTCTTTGCTGCCAGTGAAACCTGAACTTGCTTTCCCTTTTTCCCCCTCCCAAGTAATGATTAGGTTCAAGTCTTCAATGTTCATTAGCACCCAAAGCACCCAAAAGTCCTTCTCTCCAGGAAAAGACCCACCCTTGTGGGTAACAGTTAAGCTGAGAATAAAAGGTGGCTCAGATTTCACTCCCTTGGAGGCAGGGCAGGAAGTAGGCACATTGCCTGCTCCTCTTCCCTGAGCCAAGATACATACCATGCCAGGCTTCAGGGCCTCAGCACTCAGCACTCTGTTGACATTTTGGGGGTTCAGAGATAGCTTGACACTCTTTTTGCCCCTCTCTGTGATGCTCACACTGCTCACCACACATCTCACCAGCATTCCAGGTGAGAAAAGTTCAGGCAAGCAGAGTAGGTCCTGCATAATACAAATAAGAAAGACCTAAAACATACCCTTCCCATGAACCAAGAATCCATTGCCCTGCCTTGGCTGTGGTTTTTCATCCACAGACCCCAAAGAACCCAAAAGGTGGATGAACGGTAACCATTCGCCCACAAAGAAGAGGGGTCTGTGGCCAAGTCACAGTCTTGAATTGCAGCATAAGGCCTCCAAATATTTCCACAGAACGGGCAGATGTAAAATGACTTAACAGTTGTCTGTATTTACTGTCTCCACTTCATCTCCTACTCCCTCTTTAGCTCACTGTGATTTGCTTTCCTCCCCTCTCACTCTACCACTTTACCTCCCAATAAAATCACCAGTGAGCTCTAAGTCACTAAATCCAGTGGTCCATTTTGCAGTCCTTCTCTTATGTGACTTCCTTTCTTATGTGACTTCTCTCTCTCTCCCTTCCTCTCTTTCCCTCCCTTTCTTCCTTTCTTGACTTATTTATTTGGGAGATAGGGGGAGGCAGCTGGCCTATATTGGGATCTGAACCTCTGAGCTTGGTGTTCTAACACTGTACTCTAACCAAGCTAACCCACCAGCCCTCTTACATGACTTTTAAAAAAACACTTACTTCTAGGGCCGGCCCGGTGGCACACTGCTACAGTGCGCCGCTTGGGAGCGCGGCGGTGCTCCCACCGAGGGTTCGGATCCCACATACAGACCGGTTCCCGCTCACTGGCTGAGCGAGGTATGGGCGCAGCACCGAGGGTTGCGATCCCGTTGCCGGTCCCGGTCCGGTACGGGCGCAACACTGAGGGTTGCGATCCATTGCCGGACACGAAAAAAGACAAAAAGGAAAAAAAAAAAAAAAAAACACTTACTTCTGACCACTCCTTCCTTCTTTAAACATCTCCTCCCTGGCTTCCAAGATTCTTGTTTCACTGGTTTTCTTCTCTATCTCTCTGGCCCCTCCTGCTTTTTGACAGAAATTCTCCTTCTATTCAGCAATTAAAATACAGTATTTATTCTAGACTCTGTCTTTTAATCTCTTCTCACTCTACTTGCTCCTTATAAGCAACTTCTTCCCGCTTCATAGCTTCAATTCCCAGCTATACAAAGAAGTCTCACACATTTATGTCTCCAGCCCAGACTTCCCTGAGCTCTGGAATCACCTGTCTACAGGATGTCTTAACTGTATCTCAATCTCAACATATCAAAAAAAAACAAAAAAACAAAAAAAAACCAAATCATGATCATCTCTCCTAATCCAGGTCCCCTTTCAGGGTTTCCTATCTCAGGATGACATGCACAACTGTCAAATCATGCACAACAGAAACCTAGGACTTGTCTCTGTCACCTCTGCCTTCCGACCCATATCAAATCTATCACCAGACCATTACTTTATGTCCTCAGCCCTCAGTAAATTCTGAACCCAAGCTACCATCAATCTCAGAGCCTGGCCTACTCCAATAGCCTCCTAACTGATTTCTAGGCCACCCCTCATGCCTCTTCAACCTATTTGCTATGCTATCTACATGCCACTCACCCCATGAGAACATTTCAAGGGCTTCCCATTGATTCTAGAATTAAAAACCAATCCTTAATATGGTCTGTCAACCTTCACATGATCTGGCCTCTACCCAGCCCTCCATCCACATCTCACACAACACTGTCCTGTGCTCTCTCTACTCTAGCCATTGTTAGCCTTCTCTCTGTTGCATCTCATGTTTCTTCTGCCTGAACTCCCTTCCTTCTTTCTAGGAAACTCCATCTTTCAGATTTCAGCTCATGCATCTCTTCCTCAAGGAAGTCTTTCAGGTTCCCTCGACCAAATAAAAAAAAAAAAAATCCCCTTATTACAAAGTTTCATGGCACCTTGAACCTCTCCTTCTTAGCACTTTAGCAAAGTTGTAATTTTACATCTATTTGTGTACCACCTATTTCCAGTAACAGGTTTCATCCAGATTTCCCTTACCTTCAGAGGTTCTTCTTGGGTCACCTGTTCGTTCAGCATTTTGGTATAGGCATCAGAGATTTCAGTCACTTGCACAAACCCCTGGAGGCCATTGGGGAGACTGATCACCAGTTCCAGTTCGTTTACCTCTTTCACACAACCCAAAATCCGCATTCCCTCACATAGGGACTAGAATAAAAAAGTGAAATGTGTACAATAAATAAGAGAACAGTGATAGGGGAAGTTAGGGGGGCTGACTTCTACCACTAACTCTAACATTTAGAAGCTACCAGAATCTTGCAAATGAAAGGAAATACTGTACATACATGTATGTATGTATCAGTATACTTATCAAATATAAGACCGAATACCGTAAAAGATCTAGATTATACAACAGTGTTAACATCATCGCAGTGTTGAAGGACACTTTTGCCTTTTACTTTATTCCAGGCAACCCAAATTCAAATGCCTAGTAGACAACACAGTGCAAGAAGTGGCCAGTGGAGACAATGGTAGTCTGGAGTGTGCATGCCTGGTCTAAAGCATACAGCCACTACCCAGCTTCTTGTGACTACAAACATGAGGGAACATAGGCCTTGTGCTGTCAGAACTTACCAACTTTTACAAGAAACCAGAAATCACATTTTTATGCGAAATTTTTAGTTTTCTAATGTTGGCACCCCAGTTAAACAATTTTTTTTTTTAAGAATCATACAGAGCAAACAAAATACTCCTGCAGGTTGAATCTGAGTCTTTCCCTTCAGAATTATTTGACTTTTTTTCTTTTTTACAACTAACATATCTTGGAGTAATAATCTAAAAATTTTGGAAACATAAGAAGACCATTTCACTTCTCTGAGATAGTTTCACATCTATGAAATGAATGGGTAGGACTGGAATGACTGCTAAAGTTACTGTCAGTTTTTAACATCTGAATTTATTAAAACACAAGTCTCATAAGGACACAAGCAAGCCCACAGCAGCTTAAGAAGAAAGAAAAAACCAACCCAGACACTAGTTAACAATTGAAGGAAATAATGCTCAATTCTCAGCACAAATTGCAAGTATCTCTACAGACACACACACAAAATATATAAATGTATGTATGTATGTACATATATGGGAGAAAGGAATGAAGAAAATGAAGACAGAACGAGGGAAGGAAGAACATACACAAACTTGAGCAATCAAAGTAATCTGTTTAAAGGAAAAACAAATTTTAACAAACCTCAACACTCAGGATTTCAAATTTCTCTCTTACAGACTTGATGCTTTCTCTCTTTTCGATTTTCAACTTTTTTGTTTTTGCTGGCCCTTTCTGGCTCTTCTTCCTTTTGGTGGATTCTTCTTCAGTAGAAATCTAAAGAGGAAAAAAGACCCACAAATATCCAAAAGAATGAGGAGCAATCCTGGCCTTTCCCTCCCATTTCAGGTCATCTTTCACTTCACTTTGTTACTCCCCCACTCCATTCCCAATTGTTTTTTAAATTCCTGTTTCAATCCCAACTCTCCCATTTGGCCACCACTGTTCCCTTTGCTCAAGGTCTAAGAAGCTTCCTTTCATGTTCCCAAAGTCTCTTCTCTACTGTGTTCTTCCTCTTTTGACCAGGATGGACATCAGGGTTTCCCAACTTGAGAAGCAATGTAGAATACTACATGAAAACAGAAGCTGTAGTCACAGAGACCCACGTTAAACTCCCATTTCCACCAAAAAAGCCATGTGGGTTCAGCCAAATTATATAACCTCTCCAAGCCTCAATTCCTCATCATGGAATTATGACCTCTACTTTCATAGTACAGTTGGAAAAATTATATAATATAGTCATAAAGCCATACACTCAAACATTAGTTCCCTTTCCCCTAGCATTTGGAGCACAGCCTGCTTCAGGTAAGACTGTCAATATTAACACAAATTCTAACCATTATATGTGGCAAGAACCCCATCTAAAAATTCAATGACCAAACTGCCTTCTCTCTATCCTTAATCAACAAGGCACAGAGTCCCTAAGAACTATAACAACAGTACTTCAAACTCAAATTCTAATGCCTTGTTTCAAAAGATATAGCCTGTGGTGATATAACCTCTCTAACAAGTTCAATTTACATAAGAAGACTTCATCAAGAAACAAATTTGGAAAATCACACATCATCAAACAAGGTTCATCCTTCTCTCTCACAAGAGAACATTTCCAGTGAATCTCATCAATCAAGCATACCACTTACATCAAATAAGTTGTCTTGTTCAACTGACTGCTGGAAAGCTTTGTCTGATTTGTGGGGCTTTCTTGTACCCCCTCGGGGGAAGCTTTCTTCCAGGGCTGCCATGTTTGGGTCTCCTAAAACCAATGCAAAGAGTAATGTTGAGATGCAGCCTTGATGGCAGGTTTCACAGGGCAATAGGCAAGAGATAGAACATTCTAGCAACATGCTAGACAACATCCAGGACTACAACATAGATGGTTGAGATGTTAGGCCCCAAATGAGCCATACTTCATCTTCCCAAAGGTCTCTGCTTCAATACCACAAATTCACATACTTTCCTTCAGGAGAAACAGTTATAGATTTAATGTAGTAAATACTCATCAAGCAGCTACAGTTAGGACAGAAATACACAAACGACTATATAACTACCTGCCTTCAAAGAACGTGCACACTTTTTAGAAAATAAAACAATTATGCAAGTAATTTAAAATACAAATTGGATTATAAACTATTGACGAAGAGGTAAAGAGTGATGAGGTTTCATAAAGACGCTTTTGAGCTGAATCTTAAAAGATGAACAGGAGTTTCACAGGTGGAAAGGGAATGTGAGAAAAGACACGGAAACAGAAAAAGCCTGTTTCAATAACCCCCAGCAATTTACCTATCAAACAATTGCTCAAAGGCTTGCTGCTGCCTTTCTTTGAAGAACTGCTGAACTAGACCACAAGGTGAATAAAGCATAAGAATTGGAATTAAATCTTAAAAAACAAGTTGGGCTTTTTTTGTGTGGAAAATCTTGGATGAGATATGAGTAGTTTATGTTTTCTTTGGCAAATCAGTCTTAAGTAGGGGAAGTAACAGAACAGTAATCAAGAAAAATACACGCAGGCTACAGATTGGACGGAAAGAGAGGACTGAAGGCAAGTAAATTGGGTAGGATTCAAACGCAGTACTCAGCAGTGAAACCATGAGAACCCAAACTAGGTATAAGTGAGTACAGAAAAAACGAGGGATTAATTCTGAGAGACACTTGGGAGTAAGAACCTACAAGGGTTTGAGACTGTTGAAAAGATGACAACCGAAAGGGACAGCCAAGAGGGAATTTAGGAATTGGAATCAGGAATAGCTGTACGCTTCGCAGAAATAGGAAAGTGCAAGGGGTCTAGTTTGCTGTGAGTTTTACCCTTAACCTTACTTCAGACAAGGGGAAATTGAAGCTCCTAAAAATAAGGCGATGAGGAGCAGAGAATGGACTTAGGCTACTTCCCGGGGACAGAGCCTGGGATTAATGGGACGGGTTGAACACAGCAGGCTTGGGAGCAGGGCGCGGTGGCCGAACCACTCATCCCGAACGGCGGGCGCTTGGCAAGGACCTGGGGTACCCGGCAGACCTGAGAGCCATGAGGTCCCTCCCTTTTGGCCTCGGCCCTCACTCACCAGCCCCGCGGCGCCAGCACCTCTTTACCTCGAGCTCCGCGCCGCTGCAATCACACACGCGGAGCTCACGTACTGTTAGCCCTACCTACTTTCTCGCAAGCGGGGGCGGGCTCAACGCCCTACTTCCGCTACTGAGTTGAGTCCTAATGGGCCGGGCAGGAGATGTGGAGACCAGAAGCGGAAGGGCGGGTCTTGGAGCCGTAGCCAATAGACGCGGAAGGCTGAATCGCTGTGGCTGTAGAACGTCTGCGGGGAGGGGCCTTCTTCCGGTCGGGCCGAGGGACGGCTGTGTACGTTGAAGGACACCGGCTGCGGAATTTGTGGCTTTGGCCAGGTGGGTGAGGGGGCACCCCGGGTTCGGGCCTCGCGCCTTCGCTTTGTGTGTCCGGCCTAGAACCTCAGCGTTTCTGGAGCACCGTGGAGTCTTCGTCTTGGCGGGCGAGAACGGTGGGGAGTGGGAAAGGAGCTAGAGAAAACGAGGGTCGGGGCCTGAGGGGACGGACAGTGGCTGGGAAGCCTCGGGGCGAGGCGGGTAGGCGCAGCCAGAGACCCCCCCACACACACACACACACGGTTCCCAAAGACCCTTAGATTGCATTTTCTAGTGGAGAAAAATGAGTCCCCCGAGGTCACCAGTGACGTAGTTTTTATTGGACGAGGATTCGTGCTCCGTCTCCATTTCTGGCCGAATTCACCTCTTCTCGTCTGTATGCTCGTAGTTGTTTGTCTCCTCTAAGCTGTGCTCAGGAAGCTGGCTAGCCCGCCTCCTTCAGCTGCGCTGCAGCCTTTGTCAAAACGAGAGTGAGTGTGGCCGGGCCCCTGAAGTTCTCCAGGCCCGTAGTAAGCGGGTTAGATTTCAGTCTCTATATGATCAGCGGGAAGGCCTTTCCTAGGAGGTAGCCAGAACAGAGAGCTGTAAACTCCTTCAAGTACAAAAGGCTGCTTCTGGTAGCTGAGCGGCTCTCGTCTTTGCCTTTACCTCGTGATCTCACCATTTCAGGTAGGTACCCCGTCAGACAGGAGCATAGCAGTATCGAGAGAGAGAGTGCAACTGTTCGCTTTGGGCCTTTAATGAAACACCCATTTCACTGGTGGAGAGAGGCATGGAGGGATTTGTATATTTAATTGCAGATAGCGGCTCAATTAGAAACAGAAGCGAAGGCCTTATTAAACCCTTAGACTTTCCCACACGCTATTATTTAACAACATTAAATCACGATTATGTATCTTCGGTGATTTTTCACCTTCATTAATATGTCTTTCTAACTTTAAGCTTGACTTTATTTCAGTTCAGTTATTCCACAAAGGGCACTCTAACATAAGGGTTCCTGATCTTTACCTTAAAGTAACCTGCAGTTTGTAGAAGGATGCAGACCCACATGTTTTCTGGCTTACTCTCAGCAACACCCTCACTTCTTGCCGCCGCCCCCCCACACACCCCATCTCAGCCTCTTAAGAGTCGTCCTCCTTTATAGGAGCTGAAAAATTTATGCCCTTCCTTGCAGTCAGAATTGGTCTTCTGTGGAATATCACAAACTTCAGCCTTCCTCCCATATTGTGTAATTTAGAGGGAAATTTAAAGCACCATAATGTTGTTTTAGTTAGACACCACATCCTTCTAAAGAGTTTTGTTAGATGAAAAGTAGTGGAGGTTATCAGTTAATGATTTGACTAAGTTAAGTTCATGTTTTGGGTAGGGTTTCTCTTAGAAACTTACTGAATACCGTAAGGAATGAATCCAAAAATGTATTATTAAATGAATGGGGGGAAAAAGTATGCCATCAGTAAGTTTAGTAAAATTAGACAGTTGATATAAAAGCTACATCATAAAGGTTTCTTTTAATGGAGATTTTCCTACCTGGGCTAGCCCGGCCAAAGTCTCTGTAGGGACCTAAGGAAGTTTGGATTTCTTTTATTGCTCCAGGAACCTTCTTGAAACTGTTCAAAATTAAGGTCATTTGTCTCAAATTTTCATTGCCAATTCTTTGCACATGAATGCCTCTGAAACCCTTTGAATGGTAAATGGGGAGTGCCAGTTTCCGTAGCAACAACTCCCTCACAGATCTTTACCTCTTCCATTTCTTCAAGAGCCAGCTGAGTCACTGCCACTGCCTAACAATCTCGACCGGACCTCGACCGGCTCGTCTATGTTGCCAATCGACTCGGCGTGGCGTCGGTCGTGGTAGATAGGCGGTCATACATACGAATTTTCAACTCTTCTGGTGACCTTTTAAATCTGTCTTCGCTATTCATTATGAAAGAAAAACCTGTCTTTGTAAAATACACAGGTTCTATAGATTTAATCCCTCTTAAAAGTTTGCTATACTTCCAGGGTTTTTTCCTATACCATTACAGTTTGGTGTTCTGTTTCCATTACTGCAGTGTTTTTCAAACTTTAGCATGCATCAGAATTTACCTAAAGGACTTATTAGAACAGATTACTGGGCCCCCAGAGTTTCTGATTCAATAAGCTGTGTAGGCCTTGAGATTCTGCATTTCTAACAAGTTTCCAGTGATGCTGATGCTGCTGACCAGACTTTGAGAACCATTGATGTGCTCTCTAATATACAGAGATGGGATTTTTTTTATATTTAACATTTCTTGGGGACATCTTTTCCATGTCAGTACACAAGGATCTGTGCAGATTGTATTTATTTCCTCCAATGGAAACCATCACTTATTTGTCTCCTATAGATGGACTTTTAGTTTTTTCAATTTTGTACTATCATAAGCAGTATTTCCTTGAACCATATAGCACACTTCCACTTTGTAATATTTCTACAAGGATAAATTCCTAGAAAAAAATGAACCGGCTAGATAAAGAGTATACTCATTTTATAATTCGATAGATACTGCCAAATTTGACTTTAGTAAGCAAGAGAGAGAGAATGCTTCGTTTCCCACATTCTTACTGAAACTGCTTATTATCATAATTTTATCTTTGCCAGTTGGATGGTTAAATATTGGCCTCATTTTACATTTCTTTGATGGTGAGGTTGATTTGTTTTATGTTTTGCCTTTTTGTTTTTGGCATTCTTTTCTTTATATTTTCCTTCCCTAAGATGATTAAAATACTTGCGCATATTTTCTACCAGGCCTTTTTGGTTCACTATTTACATTTGAGTCTTTTATCTATTTTGTTAAAAGGAGTAAGGATTCAAGCTTCCCCACCAGCAGTGGCTAGTATCAACTCCATTTAGTAAATGATCCTTCTCCTCCTCCCACCCCATGGAAGTCCTAAATTATTTATGACAAGAAAAACTGTAAAAGTAGGGGTTGTGAGTTGAGCTGTTTTGTTGGTGAACACCCCTCTGAGAAAGGTTGGAAGCTCTTAATTTTAGCTAGTCTTAATTCAGTGTACAATGTACAATAGTGTGTACAGAGCCAGGAATGAAAACATTAAGCTATATTGGGTCAGAGGGTAGACTTAGTGACTACTGTGTTCTCTTCTTATGCTGAGTGATTTGACATTCTGGAGTGTTTATGAAATAGCAACCAAGGTAAAGTCCTATTTTCAAAAGCTTATCAGCAAGGCATTTTCTACCTCTTTGTTATTGCTGTGTTAGGCAAGACATAGGTAAAACTTTACAATATTTATATGCAGTGACTTTGAGTTTTTAAACTAAAAAAACTTACTTTCTTTTAAATTGCATCCAAACCAACTTATTGTTGCTTTCTTTTTTTAAAAGATTGAAATCATGGCAGGTGCAGAAAATGATGCCCAATTCCAGTTCACTGGTATTAAAAAGTATTTCAACTCTCACACTCTTACAGGTAGAATGAACGTAAGTATTAATGATACCTTTAAGCAGTTATATTTTAGAATAATGTAGATGTGACAAACTACTAGTTATTTACTTTTTTCTTTTTTCAGTGTGTACTGGCCACATATGGAAGCATTGCTTTGATAATCTTATACTTCAAGTTAAGGTCTAAAAAAACTCCAGCTGTGAAAGCAACATAAATGGTAAGTTGACATTTAAAAGTTTATATAACTTAGCCATTTTGACATTAGGTTCCCCCACACACACTATAAAAGTGAACTGTTGCCATTTTGCAAAATTATTGTATAAAAGAAAAATAAAATATTGCTCATATCTCATTACCCTGACAATTTTTGTTAACATTTTGGTTTAGCTCTTTTTTATATATATTTTATTTGGTTTCCAGTGGGTACGGTCATGTCTGTAATTTTGTCTAACAAGTATATTTTCTTCGTTAATTTGAATGGACAAATGTTTGTAGACATTAACTATTTATATCACAGAGGAATCTGTCTCCCATTAGAATTTTTTTTTTGAGGGGGAGTTTTCTGGTAGACTGGAAAACCTGCTAGGCAAATTCAAAAAGAGCTGTAATACTAGAATTATGTTTTATATAACATTAAATGAATGCTTTTGAGCAGGAAATATTGTCTATACCTATGATTGTCTTCTTAGGTTAAAATCCTTTCCCAAAGGATTGTGGTGCACCCAGATGTGTAAGACAGTGTGTCTTTTGCCCCAGCCAATGTGTAATAATACCAGTTTCTGATTTTTGCTAATACGATGAACAAAAAAATGTGTCTTTTGCTTTTTGGCCTTTGATTGAAGTATCTTTTTCCATTTGTTTACTGTTTGTATTTTTCTTAACATTCTGTTCATGTCCTTAACAATTAGGTGACTTGTATAATAAGCTCTTTATCAGTTAAAGATATTTCTTATTTTTTTACTAGTTTGCTAGTTTCAAATTTTAATATAATCAATCTGTCTTTTCCTTAAATCCCCAGACTTCATTTTCTTCTTATAGTCCCTCTAACCCCCATTTGCCCGTCCTTAAGTGAGTAGTATCTATTGTGTTGGCAGTAGATGTGCGGAGAACCCAAAACCCAGATTTTGATCTAATGTAGCTCTGCTTCAAATTTTTCTTCTGCTCTTGAGCTTTTCCAACTCAAAACTATTGACCTTAGGGGACTCTATATCCCAGGATACAGTGGCCCACTGCTCATTCCTGACACACGAGTGATATTTTGACTAATTTTCTATATTAGATACCTTCTAACTTAAGAAAAGTAGTAGTATCCCCATTATTAAAATGGAGATATTGTGTTTCAGATATTAAATAACAGATGCATATCTATTTTCTGCTATTTAAAAGGTTACTTAATGTACTAGATTAAGTAACATTAAAATGTTACTAGATTTTTCCAATAGTATGCCTGTAAGTTCATACTGAATTATCAGCTCCTCTGTTAAAGGTGAAGTGTTAGATTAAAATGTATTAAGCTGAGAAACACCTTATTTTTTTTTTTGGCATTATTCTCTCCTTTGAGAATCTGATGAATTCGTATTTAATTTAGGGGGTTCATGATAGTTCTGTCCTAGTAATTATTGAATGTCTTAAAAGTAGAGTTGAACACATTTGTGTCTGAACTGTTTTTGCTTTGTTTATAGGATTTTAAACTGTACCTCACCTGTTAAGTTCCCATGCCTGGAGAAGCTATTGTCAACTCATCCTGTGATAGTCAATTTGTACAATAAATTATGAACCTGGAAAAGCTGGTTGTCTTTATTTACAAAATATCAAAAATATAAAAACTGTACAAAATGCAACAAAGGCAAAAACTGGCAGTGACTTGGTCTAAATCTTTTAGTTTCCCAAAGCAAGGCTCAGTACTGGAGGTAAGCAACTGAAATGTCTGTCTGACTTCAAGTGTACTAGGTTGTATGTAGCTGTTTTAGCTGAAGTAGAACATGGAAGCTAAGTTTCTTCACCTGATTTAGAGAGTGTTTGGGTGCACTCAGAACTCAACAGGTATAGATTCAGTGAACGTTTTGCACTTCATCTAGACCTAAAAAGGAATTGTAGTTCACTCTACCCAGTAACATACATTCTAATCATGGGCCAAGAAAAAAATGTTAGTGGGTCATTTAACATAGTACTTGAGTGCCACACAGTAACTACGTTATTACAGCAGAAACATACATGCTCATGAAATTCTTCAGCTAAAATTCAAGACATTATTATATTTCTTATTTTGAATCTTGAAGCAGGATGAATTATTGAATTCAACTGATTTTTTTTTCTAAGCATAATAAATTAAATTAGCATTTGAACAGAAAATGCATAGTTTCCACACAATCCAAAGCACCATAAATGTCCCCTCAATGAACATAATACCTCTTATTCAACTAACGGAAATTAGTTAAATGTGGTTGCTATAGAAATGTGGAATTGTCCTATTCAGATTTTCCAAGCAGCATACTTCCAGATCCATATAGACAAAAACATTCTTGTAGCTTAAATATTAATCACTGAGGTATTTGCTTTTAGTCTCCCTTTTTCAAACAGTAGCTTCCAAAAGGTCTTTAATACCGATGGTTTATTGCGGACTATAAGCTCCTGCAGCTAGAACCAGGTTTCTTCGAGTAAAATGGAGGTGTACAACTGGTGTTGATTTGGTCATATATGTTCCTAACAATAACTCCTGTGAATTCTCAGGTAAATTTATATGCCCAGTGGCTGTAGTAAAGTCATCAGTCTCTAAATCTTCAAATGCTTTAATAGCATCCCATAAACGGACTGTATTATCCATTGAACCTAAGGGGAAGTCAAAGGAAACTATTAGTTGTATTCACCACACTTAAATTCTGACATTTTTATCAAGTATACTTTATGTATTTATTATATATTTCTGGTGAGAAATCTAAACCTCATCAACAACTCTTCCTTCTAAAGAAGCATTTCAAGTGGTAGTTTAACTTGAGAAGTCATTATATGAGTAGGGTGACACACTGAAATCATATGGCTAAAGGAAAATGAAACCTAAAACAGCAGGACTTAATTTTCCAATTGTCAACACTTAGTGTTTCCTTTTAACATACCATTTACACTTTACCACAAAGCCATTAATAGTCATTTACCTGATGCCAAAATTTCACCATCTCTACTAAACCTAAGTGAACAGACTGTATCAGTGTGGCCTTTTAATTCTCCAACCATCAAACCATGTCCAATATCCCAAAGGAGCACTCTGCCATCTGTTGCTCCTGTAGCCAGGAATCTCCCATTGGGAGAAAATGTCAAGGAATGAATTGGTCCCTAGAAAAGAAGTCCATGGAAAGGATCAAAGTAGGGTTAAGTATATCTAAAAATAAAACAAGGTAGAATTTTAAGGTTTTGTGGTACTTTTGAAATCTGTCACTGGTTAGTTTAAAAAATATTTTTACATTGAAAACAACCTTGTGTGCTGGAATAATGAAGATGTAAAATACCTTGTGTCCAGTGAAGATCCTTACACAGTTACCATTCAGGACATCCCAAAGCCGTACAGTTCTGTCTGCAGAGCCCGTAGCAACATAATTAGAATTTGGATGGAATCTGGTACAATTCACATCAGCAAGATGGCCAGCAAATATCCTTAAAGGCTGATAGTGGTCTGTAGCCCAGAGCCTTTATTTTTAAAGTTATTGAAAGCAAAAGATGATAATTAGTAGTTATCTATGAAATGCCAAAATTCTATCCAAAATAAACAGAAACATCCATGTGAAACATTAGTTCCAAATGGGTCCCCCTTGCTAGTTAACTGAGGGAAAAAAGAATGATTGAGACTAAATAAGATTCTTAAGAAAGTTGATCTGGTAAAAAATTTTAATTCTATACTTCTGTAATTCTCTGTATATACTACCATCACCCCCTTCTCTCTCTCTCCCCTACTCCTAGTCTAAACCATAGAAAAGTATTTTCGCCTAGTTTTGGCCACCACATAATTAGTTTAAAATTTGAGCTACCCCACTCATCCTGAACTTTTAAGGAGATGACAGGGAAACATACACAGTGGCAGTGGAAGACATGGTTAAGCATCTGATTTGGGGGAGGGAAGGGAAGGGGGGGAAGTGTGTTAATGAGCTAACTTAAAGCAGGACTCTTTGTATAGACATGATTGCATATATACTCCTGTCCCAAATTAATTTTCAAATAAAGAGCTATAAATGATGTAAAAAAGTTGATCCTGAATAATGGAAGTGAAAATGAGTTTGGTTGGAGTTTGTAATTCCAAACATTGCATACTGAATCGACCAGTCATAAGATCACGGTATTCTTACCTAGCTACTCGGTCATGGCCCCCTGACACAAAATAATATCCATATGGAGAAAACTGTGTGTCCCATACTGGATAGTTGTGTCCTTTATATCCCACCAAGCAAGTAAATGTTTGAAGGCTCCACAATCTAACAGTTCCATCCTCTGAAGAGGAAAGCAGATAGTTCCTAAGAGAACAGAAGGTGATATATTTGATTCCCAGAATAACTTCTGGTTACCTGCCCAGTTTCTGTGTACATTTGAATATATTTAATGTAGCTAACTAACATTCTACATCTCACTTTTAATTCATACATGGAATTCACACTAGATATCAAGAGTTGAAAGTACTAACCAAACTAATGTTAGCCCTAACGCTCTATAGATACTGAGCACCTACTGAATGAGGTTCGATTATAAATAAATTTATTGTCTATTGAAGGAAAACCATAAATCTTTTAAAAAGAAATAACACCAGTAGTAATGAAAAAAGGTACGGTCAAATAAGGTCCACTGAGAAAGTCTTCTAAGAAATGTAATATGTCACATATAACTCAACAATGGTATTGTGAATACAAAATACCCTCCCTACGGGCTGGCCCCGTGGCTCACTCGGGAGAGTGCGGTGCCGACAACACCAAGGCCACGGGTTCGGATCCCATATAGGGATGGCCGGTTCGCTCACTGGCTGAGCGTGGTGCTGACAGCACCAAGTCAAGGGTTAAGATCCCCTTACCGGTCATCTTTGAAAAAAAAAAAAAAATACCCTCCCCACATTTCTACAGAATGTTAGAGATCATGAAAAATAGGCAAATACTTATACACATAGAGTGACACTCTGGAACCATATGGCTAAAAGGAAGCAAAACCTAAAACAGCAATTTCAAATTTCCTTTTTAGTATTCTCTTAGTGCTTTTGATATAGAAAGATAAATCCTCAACTGATAACTAATATACCACAAATATCAGGAATATGTCTTAAATTTGATAAAGTAGCCACAAGACACAATGCGGGGACCCAAAAAAGCAATTCAACCCCTATTGGGGTTATATAAAAGTAAAGCTAATTTTAAAACCAGTAAACCCTGAAGCTGTACATTTTGATTCTATAAATTCAGCTATCAAGTTGCTATTTTACACACCAGTGCCCCAAGATGAATTAGCAAATGACAAGATTCTAAAAGATAATAAATAATAAGCAACCACAGACTTTCTAACAGAATTTACCCAGTATTTGCATGTTTCCAGTAGTTAACTTTTATATAATCTCAACATAATACAGCAGTATTTAATTTTTATTGTTTGTAGTTTACCTATCTGGACTGAAGCTGGCTCCATAGACAGGCCCACTGTGACCATACAAAATCTTCAACTCACTTGCTGTTTTCTCATCCATGATTCTTTCTAAGACATCATCCGATTCTTTGTCTATGAGGCTAAGATCTGAAATGGTCCAGATATATTGACTTTTTTTTAAAGTACATTCATCAAAACATTTTAAGGCAATCACATCACAGTTCAGGAGAGGAACTAACACTTGAATATTAACTCCTATATAACAATCACTGTGCTAATGCCTCTAAATTAGATGATATCACCCCAGCGTACAGGAGAGGAAACTGAGGTACAGAACAGTTAATTTGCTAGGGTGCACACAGCTACTCAATGTAGAAACCAGGACTGAAACTCAAGTTTGTCTTCTAAACCACAATGTTTCACAAAAATGAAAACTACAGAAATATTAAAATAATTTAAGATATATTGTTTTGTTTAAATAACATAGCTAGGAAAAAAACTTTCTTTAAAATGAAATCCTAGGGCTGGCTGGTTAGCTCAATTGGTTAGAACATGGTGTTATAACACTGAGGTCAAGAGTTCGGATACCCATACCAGCCAGCTACCAAAATAAACAAATAAAAAGAACTCATGTAGGCTGGCCAGTTAGCTCAATTGTTTAGAGCACAGCCTTATAACACAAAGATCATGCGTTCAGATCCCTGTACAGGCCAGCTGCCAAAAAAAATTAAAAAATAAAAAATGAAATCCTGACTTTATTCTTTTTTAGCGATTTTTATAGCTAAAACAAAGTGCTTTCCCACTAAGGTTTTTTAAAATTTACAAGCAAACAATCATAAAATGCTGGATTTTTAACTTTACAGAGTTTTCTAGCCTAATCTCCTCATTCTACAGATAAGAAAACTTAGGCCCAGAGAAATTAAACCAGTCTAACACCCCAGCCTCCTGATTGCCACTCCAGTGCTTTTCACTGTTAGGAATGTCAGCATCTTGAGTTGAAGTGAAATCAAGTGAATTTCTTCAAAGATCACAACCTCCTGTGTATATTCCATGGAATCAAGATTGATGTAGACTAATGAGTTTACATCCTGACAGGTCATCTCAGTTACCTGATGCTTGTTTGACACTACGAAGTTTTTTGGGTGTCACAGACCACACTCTGACAGTTGAATCTGCAAAACCTCCAGCAATCAGACTAGAATCATCGGTAACATCCACTGCAGTGAGACCCTGCCAATAAAAAAAAGTATTGTACTAAATAATACTGTTTTCAAGGGGAAAATATTATAATCACATCTTAGAGAATACATAACAATGGCTATTTTTCTCATTAAAAGATCATTTGAGACTTCATTCTCCTGTAAAACCCATTGTCTGAAAGCACTTACTTGGAGAACATGTTATAACTTACCCCTTTTTTGCCCTCCATATTTGGAGTACATGATAGGAAGCATATGTTAATCATTTTTGCACTTCACTAAATACGAGTATATCCTCAGCAGCCTATTATAAGGAGTCTATAAAGACATTTAGCATTCTTAATAAAAAATATTAAATTTACATAAGTACTTAACCACGTTCAACAGAGATGAACCACAGTTTCCTTCTCCTCAAAGGATAGCACAATTCTGACCAGTGAAATAAGGGTCAAATATAAGCAAGATTCTGGTACCTACAAATTGCTAAAGGTCTTTTAAATATTGTCTTCTATCTATTCTGTGCAGCATCCAATTCTCCTTTCCTAACTGCTGTCCTTAAATTATATCAAGAGTTTAAGTAACAAAATTCCATTTTAGTTGACCCATTTAAGTTCCTCTTAATGGTAAATCACCATTTTTCATGACTCTCCAGGAAGAAATTGTCCAGTTATTTTACCAACCTGGTAAGCATTGAGGAATGTATAGAAACAAATGGAGGGTAAGCAGTCTGGTCCAAGGCGCACTCGTTTGGTGGTTTCTTTCATATTCATTATCTTATCCAACTTATCTGAATCCTTCAATTCAGGAAGAGGGATTCTGTGAAAGAAAAACAGACTGGAAATTACCCTTTGAATATTAGCAAATTTGAAAACATTGTCTTAACACCTCCACACAAGTTTTTTTCCTCACCTGTTTTGAGGTGGAGCATTGGGATCTTGTTTTTTGCTTTTTGATCCTATACTATCTTTTCTAGGCTTCTTCTTTTTAGGTTTTCCTTCTTCATTTTCTCCTTCTTCATCCTCATCATCCAAAGGCACCTCAATTTCTGGTTCTTTTAATAAACCAAAAAATACCTACAAGAGCCAATATTTTTTAAATTAACTTTTTGTTCATTAATATGCCCTTTTCACATCTTGATAAAATGAATCACAGTATAGTAATTTATATACCCTGAAGCAGGGTTCTGTACTTGTCTACCCAATAGCCATTCTCCCCTTTTTCCTTACTAACAGAACCCTGATTTTATTGGAGCAGCAATGTGCTTGGTTAAATCATTTCTGTTCTTAGGCTCCCTTGTAGCTAGGAATAGCCATATAATGTAATTCTGGCCAACAGATGTACAGAGAAATACACTAGACACGGTTTTAGGGAAAAAAACACTGTTTTCCTGAAAAAAGGGAAAGACTAAGCAGGGATATGCTTTTTATCCTCCCTTTCTTCCTTCCTGGAATGCAGCTGCTGCAATAGCTATTTATGAGCACAAAGAAGAAAGCCACATTCTAAAGATGTGGACCAGAAACGAGGAGCCAGGGACATTGATGGACAATAGCTATTTATGAGCACAAAGAAGAAAGCCACATTCTAAAGATGTGGACCAGAAACGAGAAGGAGCCAGGGACATTGATGGCATCATGGAGCCCTCATGCCAGCCCTGAAGGGTCTTCCTCTGGAATTCATTTTATATGAGAAAAACCCCTTACTGGTTTCAGCTACTGTAGTCAGGGTTCTGTTAAACACAGCCACTCCCAATACATCATACATCATCCTTAGAATATGAAATTTTATAAACATTTCCCAAGTGTAAAATTATTCCCAAGCTAGCTACAAGAAAAATGTGTAAATTATGTAGATGGAAATGCTACAATTTTCAGAATCTGCATTATATAGTTCTTAGGTTTATTCCCATACCTTTGATTTGTTTGCCTCTCGTTTAGCCTCTCCTGCCAAACTTCCCACCATCGCATCTATCTGTTGCTTACTACGCGGCATCCCATCAAAGATGTCAATGTAGAGGTGCTCCTGAACTATGTTCCATATCTGATTGTTCTGTTTCTCCTGAAGATGCCTCTTCAAGAGTTGATACGAGTCACGGGAAATACGCAGAACAAATTTACTTGTTCGAAAATCCAACATGGTCTCATTCCCTTTCATGTGTTCCTTTTTGGTAAGACTAGATAATACTCGTAGGTCATCCTGGTAATAACATTCCTGATCTCCATGGAACCTGTTTCAGTGATTTTAAAAAGTCATTTTTCAATGTAATCATTAAGGGATCCGCCTCTCCCCCATATATTTATAAACCAACCCAGAATATTTTCAGTGTAGTTATCTGAATAATCCTGAACTAAGTTGTAGGATCAGAAGTAACTCATCTCAAAATGATTATAATTCCATTTATGAATTAATCCTAAAAATGACCAATTTAATTCTCTAATGAAATGTATCATAAACATTTTAAGAGAAGAATTTGAAATAAATATCATAAGTGAATGAATGAAAGATATCCACCATTGGTAAAAGGTTTCTTTTGAACGCTATCATTCAAATGAAATGGTAGACATTTGAAAATGTTAGACCCTTGCTTTACTAAATTTTATTTTTCTCAAAACTTACTTTTTAAAACTTTTGATTATGGAAAATTTCAAACATATAAAAAGTAGAAAATAGTATAGTGAACTCAATGTACCTATCACTCAGCATCTCAACAATAATCAATAAAATCCATCTTTTTAAATTATTTCCTATGTTCTCAGTATCAGACATATTATTAAAATCAATACTTTAATCTATCACTAAAGAACAAACAAATATTGATACCAATGAGTACTTCTATTTACTCACTATTACCAAAGGCAATTAAATAAAGCCTTCAGCCTTCGTGACAATTAGCTAATTTAAATGTACTTTTGTTTCTACAATCTTAACTTTCCTAAGAAAGTAAAATCAATGATCATATATATTTGGCACTCCTAAGAGCAGCAATCAATGCAGACTGATTTTTAGAAAACCATGACTAAACATAAGATATTAGGGCTCCTGCTCTAACAGACACGTAGCCAACAAATTCTTAAATTGTTACTTGTGTTACACCATTATGACTCATCAATGCAGAAGTAAGGATTTCTGTCCAGGATTTAATTAAATTAGAAATCTCAGCCTATTGGTGTTTATATCATCTGGGGATGGGGTCCTCAGTCTGGCAAAGGCTGAGACTGTTCATAACAGGGAGACAGAGAATCCTCTATGATATTCTACCTTCCTTTGTGAAGAGATGGCTATACCATGAGACTGGAAGAGAAAGAGGTTTTTTGATGACAGTACTATAAAAGAAATTAGCTTCTAGAGTAGAAGTTCTGTCATCGTCAGCCTTTCTTAATTTTTTTTTTTTTCAAAAAACACTCAGCTACAGAATATTTTGCTTTACATACCTTCGGTTAGGCATCCTAGAGTAATGAATAAATGTAATGGCATAGAAGTCCTGAGTATCAAGTTCTACTGTTCCTCTATCACTGCTGTGTTATCTGACAAATCTTGGCTTCAGGCTCTATTTGCTTGTATTAAAAGAGCTCTCGTCCTAACAGTTAAGCAATGCCCCTTCCTAAACACTCCTTTCCCTCAACTTCTACAACTCAACACTCGGGGTTTTCATCCTGTTTTTCTAACTTCTTTTATATTTCTTCTTCTTGGCCATTAAATGTTGGAGCTCCTCAAGGCTCAAGCCTAGCCCTTTTACTGACTTATTTCATACTCTCTCCCAGATGAGTTCATCCACATCTATCAATATCACACAAAACTCCAATTTATGGCCCCACTCCCCACCTCTACTCTGAACTCTTACATATCATCCACCTATCAACATGACATTTCTTAAACAAGTCAAAGGCATATTCAAATCTGAACTCAAGATTATTACATGGCCTGACAAACTGAATCCTCTTCCAGGGTTTTCTGTGTCGGTGAGGGGTACCTCTATCCAGCTGGAGGGGCCAGAAACCTGGGGACACTGATACCTCCATCTCCCTCACTTCCATATCCAATCCATCAAGTGTCTGGCCAATCTGTCTACTTCTCTTCAACTTCATGACCACAACCTACTCCACTGTTTCTCAACAGGGGTGCTACTGGCATTTTGGGCAGGCTGATTCTTTGCTAAGTAAGACTACCTGCACATATTAGAATATTTCATGACCACAACCTACTCCACTGTTTCTCAACAGGGGTGCTACTGGCATTTTGGGCAGGCCGATTCTTTGCTAAGTAAGACTACCTGCACATATTAGAATACCCTGCTTCTCCCCCCAGTTGTTATGACAATCAAAAACATCACATTTTCAAATGGCCTCAGGAAAGGAGCAATATCACCCCCAGTTAAGAACCACTGCAATAACCTCCAAAACTGGTCAACCTACAGTCAATCTATCCCCCACCATATGTTTTTCCTACTACGTAAAAGTCCTTTCAAAATGCCTATCTAATAGTGACATGGTCCTTCAACGACTTCTGTAGCAGAGAAACCTCCCTGTTCCCAAATATCCATTTTTCCTCCATAATAGAACACCGGAATATTAGCTGAGCACATAGACACTTAGGTAAAGACCACACTTCCCACCTCCTTTGTAGCTAGGTGCGGCCACTGACTGATAAAATATAAAAGGAAGTGTGCAGCTTCTAGGAAGGACTCGTGCCCTCCCTGCTGACTACAACACTGCTGTGACTGCTTAGAGCTGGAGAGCTGTCTTGTGCCACACAGTGCAGTGCAACCTGCCTGACAAGAATGATGGAGCAACAATATTGAGGGAGCCTGGGTCCCTGATAATCAAGGACCCACCACACCAGTTCTATATTTCCTATCTTTATGAGAGACAGAAATTAACTTTTATTATATTTAAGCCTCTGTTGTTCAGGTTTTCAGTTACTCTGAGCCTAATCTAGTCCTAATACAGCTTCCTATTGCTCTTAGGATAAAGGTAAAAATAAACTTCTATTTATGACATCGTTTGAGTTTTCAGTGACTCTCAGCCAAATCTAATCCTACCTAATACAACTCCCTACTGCTCTTAGTATAAACGAAGACCCTCAACATGGCCCAAGAACCTGCCTGGTGTTCCAGCCCTTAATGATTCCCAGCTTCATGTTGGACTGCACCCTACCCCATTCTCTGCTCCAGCTACACCGGCCGCCTTTCAGTCTCTGTAACTACCATGACCCCTTATACTACAGAACTTTCACACATGCTTTTCCCTCCTCTTTTCTTCTGGTTAACTCCTGCGCAATCTTCAGTACTCACCCCAAGCATCACTTCCTCTGGGAGCCTTCCCTGACTTCTCCAACTAGATTAAACCCCCCATTTTAAGTTCTTATAGTGCCAGGTATCTTTCCTTCACAAAGTACTCTTCGAGTTGCAGTCTTACATTTGTGTGGTTACGGATGTGTACATACACACACACACACACATACACACACACACGAGGGTACTTCAAAAAGTTCATGAAAGATCATATTATCTTTTAATTCTATTTCCCCACAAAATTTTTGAAGGACCCTCGAGTATATGTAAGTATATATACACACACATATATGTAAAAAGTCACATACTTCTCAAAGAATGATTTTGCTTCATTCTCATGTTGATTGTAGACTAGCTCCAAGTACATGTGTACAAACAAAGGATAAAAAAGTTGAGATAATTCTGCCCTATGGCAGTCCAGGGAACATTCAATGAAGTGTTTCAGTCCACTATAGTATTCTTCATACATTGTGGGATCTCCTTGTTGGTTGTAGGCCGACAACACGGCACTGACATCTGGCTGGTCTTCCACAGCTACACTTCCAACTGTTCAAAAAATAAAAAACAACTTTTAAGAAAAATGACCTGATATGTACCATGTGACTACGGCTGTTTTGCTAAGACCCAAAGGTAAGTCATTTCTCAAATGTTTGTCCCTTTCCTCTCAACCTCTCTTCCCCCAACACAGTCACATAACCTTTTAATGGGACTTTTCATTTGTTTCAGTCACCCAGGCCAAAACCCCTTCAGCATGTCCACAACTTAAAATAAAATTTCCAAATCAATAAACAAAAGATTCAATATTTTTCCTGGAACTACCTTATTTTAAAGATTGTATGTGCAGGGCCGGCCCAGTGGCGCACTGGAGAATGCGCTGCTTGGGAGCGCGGCGGCGCTCCCGCCAAGGGTTCGGATCCCATGTGGAGACTGGTTCCCGCTCACTGGCTGAGCGTGGAGCAGGCGCAACACTGAGGGTTGCGATCCCGTTGCCGGTCCCCGGTATGGGCGCGACACTGAGGGTTGCGATCCCGTTACCGGTCAGGAAAAAAGACAAAAAAAAGGGAAAAAAAAAAAAAAAAAAGATTGTATGTGCAAATCAAACAATTATATTAATCTTCTCTCAAGTCTCAGAGTGAATGGCACCAACCACAACCAAGCCATGCCCTAGAGTAATGTTCCCAGCTCTCTGAGCTACCTAAGTACTTTGTAACATTCCTGTAACATATCCTATCCTGTGTTACCTTCATTCACGTACATGTATCACCTGTTATAAAATGTAAGCTTCTTAAGAGTGGGAAGGACCATGCCTTATTTACAGTCCCTAAAGATAACTGACTCAAATGTATATGCTTAAAGCAGTTTCCATTATCACCATTTCAAGGCAGAAAACATGAGAATTTATTTCTAATATAGCAATACCAATGATACATCTGTCAATCAAATCAGTTTAGTTGTGGGAAATTTTTGTAAGTTGCAATTATAATACAGTTATGCTCTTTACTGCACAAATGTTACAATTTTTTAGTTACTCTGGTGGCCTCCTTACTGGTTTCTCAGTTATGATCTAAAAATAGGTCAAGTTTCTGAAGAGATGAGAGATTACAGCAAAATAACCAACAATATAATTCATCTTTTTTTTTTTTTTTTTTTTTGTCTTTTTGTCTTTTTTCGTGACCGGCAATGGATCGCAACCCTCAGTGTCGCGCCCGTACTGGACCGGGACCGGCAACGGGATCGCAACCCTCGGTGTTGCCCCCGCTCCTCGCTCAGCCAGTGAGCGGCCGGTCTGCATGTGGGATCTGAACCCTCGGCGGGAGTGCTGCCGCGCTTCCCAAGCAGCGCACTGTAGCAGTGCGCCACCGGGCCAGCCCAATATATAATTCATCTTATAGTTCATTCACAATCATTTTTGTGCATTTCTATTTATCGATTTACAGTGCTATGTATTCATACTTCACTTCTGGCAATGATGCAAAGATTAGGCCTCATACATATAGATTAATTTGGCTAGAGGCTCTGCACTGGATAATTTAATTTAATAAATATCTATTGTCGGCTCAGGATCACCTTTGAGACCTCTTACTATGTATTAGTTTTACTGCATGAACTTTGTGCCAACAGTTGCTGGGAGAAGGTCAGGGGGGCCCTCAGGTGTCAGGGATGGATACAGAGGCAAAACATATCAGTACCAGGCATTTTACATATATTATATTTGAGCTTCATAATAACCCATTTAATAGAAAAAACTCAACCTGAAGAAGAATGACTTAATCAGTATCACACAAGTAAAGGTAGCACAGAGAAAAAGTTCTGTCCAATGCCTATTCCTAAACGTATGGTTCTGAAACTGTATTGATATATGATGCCATATATCAATATCCCTTAGAAGTTCTTATTCAGAAATGTAGATCCCCAGATTCCACCTCTCACGGATCTAATTCACTAAGTCTGAATTGATGCCCAGGAATTTGCATCCTCCAAGAGTTAACACTGGTGGCACTTATCCCATATTTTGAGAAATACTGGCTACATACACTATGTTCCATCGCTCCCTGGCTGTGTGCTCCAAAGCAAGTAACTTGGCATTTCTCAAGAAGTCTGTTTACTCATCTCTAAAATAGAGGTAATGTCTACCTTACGGGGAAATGTGATAATTAAGATGTATAAAGTACTTATTATACTGAACGGAACTATACAAATATCCTTAATGTTAATGCAGACCTGCCCGAAGCTCAAAAGCCCAAAAGAGAGGAAAGGGACCAAAAGCCTGAAGGTCCCACCTTCCCCATATATCCCTCTGCTCAACAGCTCTCCTCAGCCTCTCGCTGGAACTGACAGCTCGGGAGAGGGTTTGACTGCGCAGCCGGCGCACTAGAGAAAGGGGCGGGCATGTGGCCCTAGAGGCGGGCCCAGGAAATTCAAAACAAGCCCGCAGAGGTGCAGGCCTGCCAGCCCTTGCCTTCCCGGCTCGCTCTCCCTTCGGGCCGGCCCTGCCTCCCCGGGACCCCGCGGCTCACCTTTCCCCGGAGCCGCAGGACCCGAGGCTGAGCCCGAGACGGCCGTGGCCCCCGAAGCGCCGGTGCCCGGAGGATCAGGGGCCGCAGGGCCAGGGGCCGAGGCGG